>NC_032019.1:8411932-8416099 GCF_001865875.1 Lupinus angustifolius | reverse complement strand
AACTGGTGCGCCAAGGCCTGTCCTGACCGAGACAGAGCCAACTGGTGCGCCATGCCCTGTCCTGACCGAGATAGACTCAACTGGTGCTCATTACCCATGCGCATCTGATGCAGGCTCCGAGACTGGCACATGTGCATCTGGTGCAACCATTCTGACCGAGGCTGGCGTATGCGCACCTGATGCATGCTTCCTGACCGAGACAGAGCCAATTGGTGCATTCTGTCTTGATCAAACATATTCCTTGTTTTATTTGGTTCATGGCACATTGCTATGATTCCAACCAAGCCAATTTCCCTTTGATTCATACTTGAGCCATGTTGATCATGATCCTTGCTTGTTGAGTCATTGATGGTCATGCAACAAGCATATCCATTGTTAGAGTTTATCAAGTTTAACATCCCCCACAAGCTGGAGTGTGTATGTCACACAATCCAAGCTTGGATATATTATTTTTGAATGTTCCAGGGGGTTGACATTTTGTGAACATGTCTGCAACTTGTTCACTGCTAGATATAGGTAAGAGATGAACAACACCACTCAAGACTTTTTCTCTTATTGAGTGGCAATCTATCTCAATATGTTTTGTTCTCTCATGAAAAACAGGGTTGGCAGCCATATGTAAAGCTGATTGATTGTCACAGTACAAAATAGTAGGCCCATCATGACTTAGATGTAAATCATCAAACAAATAAAGAAGCCATTGAGCCTCACAACCAGTTAGAGCTAAGGCTCTATACTCTACTTCAGCAGAGGATCTAGAGACAGTTTTTTGTCTCTTACTTTTCCATGAAATTAAAGATTCTCCAAGAAAAAAGCAGAAACCCATTACTGACCTTCTAATGTCAAGGCATGATCCCCAATCAGCATCACTAAAGCCTTTTAATTGAGTAGTAGTTTTGGTAGGAAAAAAATAATCCCTTACCTGGTGCACCCTTAATATACCTGAGAATTCTTAATGTAGCATTAAAATGGTCTATCCTAGGGGCAGCCAAGAACTGGCTCAAATGCCCAATGGCATAGGAAATATCTGGTCTAGTATGAGTCAGATAAACTAGTTTGCCAATGAGCCTTCTATAGGATGTTATATCAGAATAAATTGCTCCAGATTCACTATGTAATCTAACATTATAATCCATAGGACTGGAGCAGGGTTTGCTGGCTAGCATACCTGTATCTTGAAGTAAGTCAAGGGTATAATTCCTTTGACATAGATTTATTCCATCCTTGTTTCTGGCTACCTCAATACCAAGAAAATATTTGAGAGTTCCAAGATCCTTGATGCTGAATTTTCTGTCCAGAATGTCTTTCACATGTTGGATTTCATCAAGGTTATCTCCTGCAATCACAAGATCATCTACATATACAATTATAACAGTGTAGCCTTTGGCATCAATCTTTGTAAACAGAGAGTAATCAGCTCTAGATTGAATAAAGCCACACTGGTTCAAGACAGCAGTGAGTTTAACATTCCACTGTCTACTGGCTTGGTTTAAGCCATATAGGGATTTCTCCAGTTTACAAACAAGGGATTCATTGTGAATTTTGAGACCTGGTGGAGACTTCATGTAGACCTTCTCAACAAGGTCACCATGTAAAAAGGCAGTGTTAATATCTAACTGATGAAGATGCCAACCCTTTATGGCAGCCATGTCAATTATGGTTCTAATTGTTGTTATTTTAACTACAGGGCTAAAGGGGTCAAAATAATCTATTTCTGCTGTTTGGTTATATCCTTTTGCCACAAGCCTGGCCTTGTATCTCTCCACTTTTCCATCAGCATGATACTTGGTTTTAAACACCCACTTACATCCTATAGCTCTTTTATCTTCAGGTAGTTTGGTCAAGACCCAAGTATTGTTTTTCTCTAGAGCATCCAATTCAGTGTTAATAGCATCAATCCAATGTTGATGTTTAATAGCCTCACTATAGCTCTCAGGTTCAGTGTGAGAACTGATAGATAGAATAAAGTTCTTATGGGAAGGTGAAATACTGTCATAAGATAAGACTTTAGATAGAGGAAACTTGATTTTAGTGTCATCCATATTTGATGTGCTAAGATTTAAAGAACAATGATAATCTCTTAGGTAGTTAGGGGCGTTTCTTTGTCTAGAGGATCTTCTCAGGCTTTGGTTGTTATTGTTATTGAAGTCAAGACTCTCATCTAAATTATTCAAAAGGATGATCATCATCAACATGTCTCTCAGAGTGGTCAATGTTGTTCTCAATTATTAGAGTTTCATTAGGATGTCTAGACATGTTTACATGGTCATGATTAAGGAAGACATCCTCATTATTATAAGAAGAAGTAGGAAGGGAAATGTCCATACCTTGATTATGATGATTTCCTTCATTCTTGAAGGGAAATATGTTCTCATAGAAGCTTACATTTCTGGACAAAAAGGTTTCTTTGTTTGTGCAATCAAACATTATGTATCATTTGGTTCCTTGTTTGAAGCCAAAGAAGACACACTTCCTAGCTCTTGGATCCAATTTCTTCCTGTTATGAGTTAGAGTAGAGGCAAAACAGAGGCATCCAAAAACTTTGATCTTCAAAAGGTTGGGTTCATGATTGTATAATATCTCATAGGGGCATTTATTTTTGAGAAATTGAGAAAGTTGCCTATTTATAAGGTATACTACATGAGCAGCTCCAAAATTCCAAAAACACTTGGGCAAGCAAGATTGATACATGATGGCCCTAGTAACACCAAGTATGTGTTGATGTTTTCTCTCAATAATTCCATTTTGTTGAGGTGTTTCAACACAACTAGTTTGGTGAACAATGCCTTTTGAATTATAAAAGGCATTCATCTTAAACTCAGACCCATTATCAGACCTTATAGTCTTGATTTTAACATCAAATGGAGTCTCTGTCATGTTAACAAAAGACTCTACAAGAGAACTTGCCTCTGACTTGGCTTTCATAAAGAACAACCATGTATGTCTGGATTTGTCATCTACTATGGTGAGGAAGTATCTATGCCCCAATATAGAGGGAATGGATATGGCCCCCAAATGTCTATATGTATGATATCAAAATTGTATGTAGATTTAGTCATGCTGTCTTGGAAACTCAATTTCCTTTGCTTGGCATAATGGCATACATCACATGATTTCTTTACATTGTATGAATGAGAACATTTTATTCAATGTAGCAAGTTTGGAATTTGAAGGATGACCAAGTCTAATATGCCACAAGTTATTCTTAACAGGATTGTCTCTAATATTTTCTATGTTATTGACATATTCATTTAAACTGAAAACTAAACTTTGAGCATTAATGATGTACAATCCTTTCTTCGCTTCAGCTACACCAATCATCCTCAATGTGGACTCCTCCTGCATCACACATTTTGAGGTGGTGAATATTAACCTACAACCAAGGGCTGAGGTTAATTTGGAAACAGAAATGAGATTGAAGGTGAAGTTAGGTATGTATAACACATTGCTCAGGCACAAGTCTTTTGAAAATATGACAGGTCCTGCAATGGTGCTTGCAATCTCATTTCCATTAGGCAATCTAATCTTCATGGGGTCAATTTTTCTAAAAGATTGAAATTCTGTTAAACAGAAGAATACGTGATCTGTTGCTCATGTGTCCAGAATCCAATCCTTTTTGATAGAACAAGCTATGGATTTTGAGTTACCTTGACTTGAAGAATCCATACCCGTGCTATGCTTCGTTAGTTGATTCACCTGATGATTTGCAGGCTCCTTGATCATGGCTAATAGAGCCTTATGTTGATCTGCAGTGAAGACCCCTGTCTCTTCTTGATCTTCTTGGTCATCTTCTTCATTGGAACTTGTAAGGTTGTTAACATTGTTGGTCCTCTTGTAGTGAGGGGGGATCCATGTTCCTTATAACATGTGTTAATTGTGTGCCCTGGCTTATTGCAGAAGGAACACATCTTAGATCCACCTCTGCCTTTCCCATTATTGAAGCTATATCCTCTTCCTGTCCCCGAATTACTGTTGAATCCAGAGCTCCTACCTCTACCTGATCTAAATCCATTAGATGTG
Source organism: Lupinus angustifolius (assembly GCF_001865875.1). NCBI lineage: Eukaryota > Viridiplantae > Streptophyta > Magnoliopsida > Fabales > Fabaceae > Lupinus > Lupinus angustifolius. The sequence continues at coordinate 8,412,079 of NC_032019.1, read as the reverse complement.
TTATTGGAGGTATTGGCTAGGACCTTCACATCGTCAATTGGGTTTGCTAATGCAAACTGCATTTCCTGTTAGATGAGGAGTCAAAAACCTTGTTTATAGAGGGTAAAGGGTCCATCAACATGATCTGGGATCTTACTGCTCCATACT
>NC_032019.1:8411113-8411832 GCF_001865875.1 Lupinus angustifolius | reverse complement strand
GATACATTTTCCACCAAATATTCAAATGAAATACAAAGAGAGTTGAGAGAAAATGTCTAGTGAAAGTAGGAGTCCAATAATGTCCCCAAAGACATCAAAACTTTATGCTATGATGACAAAACAATTTGAAACCTTAAGGAGGGAGATGGAACAAATGAGAGTGGAGAATGATAGGAGGTTTGGATATCGTGCAAACGATTATTCAAGTGATGAAGAAGGAGAAAGGAGGAGATCAAGGAGAGGAGCACGTAGGGAGGAGAAGCTTGAGGTGGTTAAAATAAAGGTTCCCACCTTTATTGGCAAAAAAGATCCCGAAGCCTATATAATGTGGGAAATGAAAATGGAAAATATCTTCTCTTGTAATTTTTACAATGAAGAGAAGAAAGTTATGACAGCTACTTTGGAATTTAAGGAATATGCTTTAAGTTGGTGGGATCAAGTACAAAAGGAGAGGAGTAGTTGTGGTGCCAAACCAATTGGTACTTGGGAGAAATTGAAGATGGCGATGAGATATAGATATGCTCCAAAAGCATATCAACCAACTAGTCACAAATTGCCATGTCCGCCCAAACCAATCCAAACCAAGTATGAGCCAATAGATTTCTCGAGGGAGTTAAAAAAAGCCTTACAACATACATCCACAAAGAGAAAAGGAGAGCCCAAGATCATGAGTGAAACACTTGTGAGCAAGGGAGATTCGAGTGAAACACTTAAGGGAG
>NC_032019.1:8408563-8409730 GCF_001865875.1 Lupinus angustifolius | reverse complement strand
CTTTGCATGGAACTCAAGACCTCCATTAAACTCGTGTGGACCACAACTTCAAGGGAAACCGTCCAAGTCATGCACACCATTGATTGAGCCGTCCAAGTTGAGTCAAATTACAAGGCTGCCGTCCAACAATTTAATACATTCAAGAATCATTCAAATGATTATTTGTGCAAAGCATTTAACAAACACATTGAGTCTTGGAGGCAATTATTTCGTGAAAGACTCAATTTAAAGTAGCCGAATTATGCATCAAAGAAGACTATGATTCCAAGGCTTAGATTTAAGGCTTTTTCATGGAAAATTAGAATGTCATTTATGTTTAGTTTTGAATTTTGTTTAGGATTTCAGTTGGACCTCTTTTACTCAAATGAGTTAGCCTATAAGTGTAAACTTTCGAATTGAATGAAAACAAGTTTGATTTTGAGCAAAATTATAAGGATTTTTCCTTTTGTGTGAGAGTGTTTCTTCTCCAAACTTCTTGGCTGAACCAAGATTATAATTCTTATCAAGAACCACGTTCTTGTGGCGAATATCACCCGGCTTATCAACACCTTGTGTTGTGGCGCCATCCACCCTTCAATCTTCACCATCTTCTTTTATCCAACACATTTCCATTCGGCCTAAACATTCACCATCAAAAGAACCACTCAAACCGTGGGTTCATTGCACCAAACAAGATAGATTGTTGCACTCAAACCGTGGGTTCATTGGCTAGGACCTTCACATCGTCAATTGGGTTTGCTAATGCAAACTGCATTTCCTGTTAGATGAGGAGTCAAAAACCTTGTTTATAGAGGGTAAAGGGTCCATCAACATGATCTGGGATCTTACTGCTCCATACTGCTCATTCAAACCTTTCAAGAATCTGATCACATAGCCACTTTCTCTATAGGACTTAACAAGTTTATAGAGAACATAATCACATTGTGAAGGACATGATGGCAGAGGTCTGAAATTGTCTAACTCTTGCCACAAACCTTTCAAGCAGGTATAATATGCATATATTGATTTGCTTCCTTGCTTAGCATTGTACAATTCTTCCTGAAGATTGCATATGCGAAAAACATCGGCCTGATAATACCTTTCTTTTAAATCTTGCCATACTTCAAGAGATGCGTCCAGCCATAAACACTTTGTAGAATAGACTTATCAATTGATTGATTAATCCAA
>NC_032019.1:8401101-8408463 GCF_001865875.1 Lupinus angustifolius | reverse complement strand
AGCAAGGATCAATATATATATCCTTGAAAATAACAAACCTAACAAACTAATAACTAAACATCTATCTAAAAACAGAAAAACTGAATATGTAAAATCAGAATTATTGAGCCTATTACAAAGCTAAGAGAGATAGCTTGTATTACAAGAAATTGTTGGCTTCTTAAATAATCATAAAAGGACACATCATAGGCCTTTAATTTATGTAGATATGAAGTCCTATAGTTGATCCAAGAGACTTTGTATCTATTTGATTCATTGTGATGATGAATCTGACTTGAGTAAGTATTGTCATGGTTGACTTGATGCACCATGCCCTTGCCTGACTGAGACATCAATTGGTGCGCCAAGGCCTGTCCTGACCGAGGCAGAGCGAACTGGTGCGCCAAGGCCTGTCCTGACCGAGACAGAGCCAACTGGTGCGCCATGCCCTGTCCTGACCGAGATAGACTCAACTGGTGCTCATTACCCATGCGCATCTGATGCAGGCTCCGAGACTGGCACATGTGCATCTGGTGCAACCATTCTGACCGAGGCTGGCGTATGCGCACCTGATGCATGCTTCCTGACCGAGACAGAGCCAATTGGTGCATTCTGTCTTGATCAAACATATTCCTTGTTTTATTTGGTTCATGGCACATTGCTATGATTCCAACCAAGCCAATTTCCCTTTGATTCATACTTGAGCCATGTTGATCATGATCCTTGCTTGTTGAGTCATTGATGGTCATGCAACAAGCATATCCATTGTTAGAGTTTATCAAGTTTAACAGGAACATTAAATCATTAATCATTATACTCTATCCAGATTTTAATTGGACAACTTTTAACGACTTCACACAAAAGCATTACAGGTGTAACCCAAAAACCCTTGATGCTTTCTCAATCTGGGTAAAAGAGGAAGAGTTTATCACTGGTGATCCCAACTGTGCCATGGTCATAAAAACTTTAAAATGAGATTTAACTTATGGCTCTATCTCTTATGAGTTATGAAGTGAAAAGAGGGTGTTTTTGGTGGGTTTGTGAGGGAAAATGTGCTAGTGTGTAAATTGGTGTTATGAAAATAAAGGAAGTGAAGTGATTCCTAGGAATAAAGATTTCAATGCATGGTTGTGCAGTCAAGTTATCTTGTCACTACTAAACCATTCGTACTTTGTTGTATGTTGAACTTTCCTTTCCTGTACTTATGTATGTATGTAATAGTTTTAAAATAAATAAGACTGGGCTTGATTCTGTGTATACTTATATATATGACTAGTTACTTTTTGATGTGGATCTCCTCCAAGTTGACATCTCCTTTATTAACATGATCCTTTCCTTCATCCTTCATCCTTGTTATTAAGCTTCTCATCTAGGCTAAAATTTTATCTTTCTCGTTCGTTAGTAGAAAGTTTAGACATTTAATTATCTAAAATTTTTGATTCACTAAGATTTTCTTCAGTTCCGTTAAAGTAGATTCCTTGATCCATCCTTAAATGGCGATAACACTATCATTATATTTTGAATTTAATTAAAAAATAATATCCTCTTTTTTCTTGCTTTAGAAATGGCTCATGGTGAATCTAGCTTTGCAATCTTAATGACTCAAGCCATGTTTCCTTGTTAGAGAGACATTAACTCGTTCTATAACAGGTGCAGTTGCGGCTTAGAATCGCTCTTGGCAACTTAGAATCGCTCTTCCTAGCTAATAGCTGCAGTTGCAGCTTAGAATCGCTCTTCCTAACGAACAACGTTGCTCAAGTATCCAATTCCTCCTTTGATGGACTTTATTCAAAAACTCCACATATCATAATTTTTGTTGCTCAGCTTTCCGTCATGCTTACCAAAGATACGAGATCTACTATCACAATTGGTTAGAGTCCAAAATTCAACCAACCCAATTTGGTTTGATATCAATAATTATCACAATCCCAGTCTATGCACCTTCGAGGTCTCCATGTTTTGTAGTTTCTAATAGAACAGGAGCACTCGAACTAGCATATCCCAAATTATCTACCCTTATGCCACTTGCTGAAAACTAAGCTTAATTAATAAAGAAACTACTAGCCTAGTGTTTTGCACGCTAATTTCTCATTTGTTTTCTGACTTGTTTGGTACACACAATAACTATGCTTATTTATATTAAAAGAAGGTAGGCAAACTAAAAAAAATGTTCTTTCATTGATAGCTTAGTCATCCTTCGGCAATATTTCCTTTCAACGTGTGGCAATCTACCTCACATTTGTTGGGTTTTTAACTTTGCAAGTAATATATATTTAGAATAGTTTAAAACTTAAAGATAATAATTCGTATTTCGATAATACCCTGTGAGTTAACATACATATAGGGGTGGATCCGGGAATGCATCAAATTTTTAGGTGAATTTTGTAGTTAAGGATTGAAGTAGTTTATACTTTCTAATAGTAATTTTTTTAGGTGGATGTGCATTTTCCTTTTCTTTATTACCCTTTAAAAACTACTCAAAACTTTAATGAACTTAACTAGCCACATAACTAGGGAAAATGATTAACAAGGAAGGGGAAGGACTATCTTGTTCCATATATTGGTAAATCCGAGAGAGTAAATTTTAATGTAATTTTATGTGTAAAACATGTGTTCATAAAAATAATTTTCAAGTGAAATTTCAATTTTTCTAAAAGAAAAATGATGTATTATTATAATTAATATTCTCCATAAATTTAGAAAAAATATATTTTTCTAATAAACCTACTTAATGAATTTCCTAATTATTAATGAGAAGATTTGTATTACCTTTTATGTTACGAATATGGGGAAGCATTTTTTTATTCAAAATTTTACCTTATTAAGTAGAAGAATCACTAGTTCATAAGAGATATAACAAAATAATATGTATGGGATTTTTTCTTAAATAGTTAAATAATGGTATAAATAAAATTAGTTTTGACTAATTTAATTGTAATTAGCAACATTAGAATTGAGCTCTACATTTTTTATATATTCAAAATTTTGAACTCTATTCGATTTTTAAAGCCATCTGAATAATTAATTTAACATTTACACATTAAATTTTATATTACTAAAGATTGTAATATTTATGTACTATTAATATAAATATTTAAATATAACCAATATATCATAAACAATTTATTTATATTACTTATATTTTAAAGTATGAAAACCAATATAAATAATTGATGATTCATCAAATTTGATTTTTGATCTAAAAAGTCACACATATGTCCTATGATAGAAGGGCACAGTTTTTAGAATTATTCTAATTAGCATATCTTAACTTAACTAATATATTAATTCAAAATATAAAAAATGTAGAACAATGTAATTCCCTTTAGTAATTGATTCCGTTAAAGTCGAGATATATTCATGTTAAAGTTATCAATTTAAATAATTCTAAACTTATCTTTATCAACAAACTAGTCATTATATTTTTAAATAACTAATAAATCAGATTACAACAAGTTCTTCACTCTAGTTAGTTGTAACATCACATATTCAGATTTACATTCACAATTTAAAAGTTTATCCACTTTAAGATTATTGATAGGCGTAATTATCATAAAGTAATCTTCCGAATATATTTTTCAAAATTAAAATGCTTAATTATTCCAACCAAATCAAGTTTATTTTTTAATATAAATTCAATGGACAGCAAGTTGGACTAAATTGACCAATGAATAAGGTAGCGGTGACCGTGATTTGATTTTGGGTCTTTTCTTTTTCATTCTTCACCAAAATCTCTTTTTTTTTCGTGCCCACTTCTTTCTCCGGCCACCGTCTCCGACGGAGCTCCGTTCTTTTCTTAAATCCTTCATATTGATAAAAAGCTCCGTGATCACGAGGTTTCGGTGCCATCATCATGAACAGCGTCTTCAATAAGCTTCGCAACTTGGACGCATACCCAAAAATCAATGAAGATTTTTATAGCCGCACATTCGCCGGAGGAATCGTTACCGTCGTATCCGCCGCCGTCATGCTTTTCCTCTTCCTTTCTGAGCTAAGTATGTCATCATCTCATCGTTCCAAGTCTCTCTTCCTTTTCTCTTTCTTCTTTATTTTGTAAATATTTGAACTTTTAATGATTTTGATTTCGTGTCTGGGAAAAGATAAGAAATTTACAAGGGAGATTTTGAATTATTTGGATTTTGGTTTCTGGGGTGTTGAGAAAATTGTCTCAATTTATGTATTTTGCTTTGTATTGACCTGAATTTGAAATGCATTGTTATTCAATTGAAAGGGAAATAAAAAATATATTTTTCAATCCCAATTAGAAATGTTAAAACTAATGTTAGCAAATAGTCCTTTTTTTCTATATTGTTTATTTTTTAGAGTTAGGCTATTACTGTGTTTAATGTTGAGAACTATTGGTGCAAGGGTTATGTCAAACTCAAAAAAATTAATGCTTGAATTGTATGCCACCCCTTTATCTACTTAAGCCTTTTTTGTTGTAATTGTCATGTGATGTAGTCATTGTTGTGGTTATTTATTTAGTTCTAGTTGGACAAATGGTATATATAAACCCCATCTGAAGAGAATTAAGGGAATGATCTTAATGGAAATATAATAAATCGAGGATACAGTTTATCTGAGTCATTATGTTGCTTTTTTCCCTCACATCCTTGATCTATATTGTAGAGATTATGACAAAGTTTAACGTTGACTACCTAAAACAACCTTTAGCTTTTATCAGGGTTTAGGACTTGCTCTGAATAGTTCAAAACACCTTATGTTGCTGTTTATATATGTTATGATGGAATTTTCCAATTACCTTTAATATTACTTGTTGTTGCAGGATTGTACCTCTATACCGTTACAGAGAGTAAGCTTTTGGTGGATACTTCAAGAGGAGAAACCTTACACATCAATGTATCTACTGCTGTCTTATATATTTGTGCTGTAATTTTTGTAGTTTTATTCAGCTCTCATATTCAAGTCCAATCTATGGATATTGTCATGACTCATGGCCTCATGGGTTGTACAAGATTATTTTGTGACAAATTTATTAGTCGGATCATTTGTTTTTAAGAAAAAATGCGTAAATGCATTATTCCAAATCATGTTGCAATGGTGTGATTGGCCTTATAGCTTTCTATCCTGTAAGCTTGCCAACATTAGTTTTAACCTCAACTACTTCTCCAGAGTTTTAATAGTATTATTATTCAATGGAATGCAGTTTGATGTCACTTTTCCCGCTGTTCGATGTTCAATGCTCAGTTTAGACACAAGGGATATTAGTGGGGAGCAGCATTTCGATATAGTACGTGCTCTGCTTAAATTGGCATTTTATCAATTAATTTTCAGTTCCAGTAATTCTAACTGCATATATTATCTTTTTGGTTCATTGCATTCTTTCTTGTCCTCTATCTTTCTCTATTTTCATGTTTCTATTGTTCTTCCTAACTATTACTTACTACGTCGTTTCTATTTGCAGCGACATAATATAACGAAAAAGAGAATTGATGCTAGTGGTAATGTGGTCGAAGTGAAGAAAGAAGGACTTGGTGCACCAAAGGTTAGCTGAAATGACCAAGCACATTTTCACTGTAGATTAGTTGCTTGTATTGCGTTGACTGTAAAATCTGATTCTGTTTTTTGTTGTCAGGTTGCTTTTGAAATGTTTATGATTATTCTTAAAGATTACTTTATACATCCTGTGTGTTTTCAACTAAATATCTATGTTCAGAAGGGTGCAGAATCAATAAAACCATTTAGAGTTTATTAATAGTTTCTACCAAAAACAAAATTTTCAATAAAACCATTTAGAGTAGTCATTTTTAATGGTTTCTCATAATTTTTCTCTGTTCTTCCTCTACACCTTTTAATCCTACTATCTTTCATTCAATCTGCTTTCCTAAGTAAAGGCTAATATAATAGAACTTCTCACGTGACCAAACCACCTTAGGCAAGTATCAGTCATCTTCTCCTCGATAAAAAAACCATTAAAAAGGACTACAGTAAAACCTTTTTAATGGTTTTATTGATAAAAAAAGAACGTACTTTGTATTGCTAGATCTCTTCGGCTACTTTTCTTGAGTTTGCTTTTCCAGCACCATATTTGTTTGCCCAAGTCAATTTACTCTTATGTATCAGCGCTACAAGGAAATTGAATGTTCCCTAGCTTGAATGCTTTTGTAATACTTTGTATTTTACATTGTTAGTCATCTGGTGGAGGATTACATATCCTCCCTTTTTGTTAATGAAATTCTTTTTCAATAAAATTAAAAAAAAAATTGTTGGCATTGTGGACTAAAAAGATTATACATTGTAATGGGTTATCTACATATAAAAAGACTGCATAAGGCATTTGATTACGTAATGTGTTTTCCTTGATGGGAGGTTGTTCTTGGATCTTGGTTTATGCTTCTTCATTACCAAATATTATTAGCATAATATAATAAATTATACACGATTTTTGTTGATACCTCATATCAGATGAGCAAACTTTTTTGTACAATACGGGGCTAGTTGTCTGGGATCCCCCGTTGTCCTTTGGATGATTGAAATCCATTTTCCTATTTTTCAACCCATTTCTACAAGTATTTTATGTTTTACATTCAAAAGACAAATGTCTATTCATTTTCATTTGTGTATAATAAGTTTACTTCCCCCCCGTTTTGTATATCTTTCTTAATGCAGATTGAGAGGCCCTTACAGAAACATGGTGGCAGACTTGGACATGATGAGGAGTACTGTGGTTCATGTTTTGGTGCAGAAGAGGTTCATTTAAAATCCTTAAATTTGCTCTGCTTTTCTTATAGTCTTGTCATTACATTACCCATAAGATATTTTTGTATCTATATTGACCGTCGAAACTTGTAGTGTTTTAGCTAAAAGAAAAAAGAGGATAAATTAGGTTTTGAGGAATATACGGTTATGATATTTGGTGCCACTTAGCCATAAGGATTTTGTTAAGACTCAGAACAAACCTGAGTTGAAACACGTGTATAAAAGAGGTAAGAGGAAAACGTGGTTGTTAAAATAACCAACTTTCCCTCCTAATTCTCTGGTAGTTATGACAGTTAGGGAATCTATTAATAAGGAGGTTAGCTTAGGGGTAGAGGTATTGGATAGTTAGTAACTGATTGAGGAATCAGTAGGGGAATTGGATCGTGGGATCCACTATCTTGTATCTACTTCACTATTCTGTAATTCTTTCTTTCTCAATAATAATCATAGAACCCTACCACAAGTCTAGCTGACTGTGGGTTAGGGGCAATTTCTTCTATTCTGTCTAATTTTTCCTTACCTAGATACCAGTGCTTATCACTGGTATCAGAGCACCATTCTGGTGCCTGTGGAAAAATAACCACCCACGCTGCAGTTGCATTCGTCGTATGGTTTCTACTCGAAGCATGGCCAAAGAAGGTGATAGTGGAACGCAAGGGAAGG
>NC_032019.1:8400775-8401001 GCF_001865875.1 Lupinus angustifolius | reverse complement strand
CCGTTTGAGTTACTCTTTCTCTCAAGCAAGAAGGGGGAGTTGAAGCTTATGTGGAGGAATTTGAGAAGTTTGCAGGGGCCTTACGAGGAATTAATCACGATTTTGTTAGGGGAATATTTGTGAATGGGCTTAAAGAGGAGATAAGGGTGGAGGTCAAATTATATGAATTGAAGACCTTGCCAGAATTGATCCAGAAGGCCATCTTGATTGAGCAGAGGAACTTGGT
>NC_032019.1:8391634-8400675 GCF_001865875.1 Lupinus angustifolius | reverse complement strand
CTTGGTTGTGCACAGGAAGACTCAAACGGGGTATTCTAAGTCTTTTGGTTCTTCCAGAACAAATTCCTATAGCAAGGTGGTTACCCTGGAACCAACTGCCACTAATAGTTCGAAGAAGGAGGGTTCATCTATAGGAAGTGTGACCACTCCCCTAAGGAATACTCTGGACCTGGGAAATTCGAGAATGGGGGGGGACTACAGAAGATTATCTAGTGCAGAGATGAAGGAGAAGAGGGAAAAAGGGCTCTGTTTTAGGTGTGATGAGCCCTTTACCAGAGATCATAGGTGCAGAAACAAGCAATTCCATATGCTACTGATGGCTGATGAAGAGGATTCTGAAGAAAAAGAAATGGATGAAGAAGAGAACTCAGTGGCAGAGGTTAAGACTCTTCACTCATTACAACTGTCCTTATACTCTATGAAGGGGCTCACTTCTTCAAGATCTTGGAAGATCAGAGGGATTTTAAGAGAGACACCTGTAGTAGTGATGATAGATTGTGGGGCCTCTCATAATTTCATCTCAAGGCAATTAGTGGAGGATTTACAGCTTAAGGTGGAGGAAACCAGGACTTATGTGGTGGAAGTAGGGGATGGGCATCACATACAGTGCCAAGGTAAGTGTGCTAAGCTTAAATTTCTCATGCAAACACTTGAAGTGATTCAAGACTTTTATCTCTTTGAACTAAAGGGGGTGGACATGGTTCTAGGCTTAGAATGGTTGGCTAGCCTTGGGGAGGTAAGGGCTGATTTTGGGAGGATGAAATTATCAGTCAGAAAGGAGGGTGCTAACATTACTATAGTTGGGGACCCTTCTCTAACTAAGGCTGAATTATCACTGGGCTCTTTTATGCAAGTACTGCTAGAGGAGGGAAGAGGTTTACTCCTACAGTGTGAAGAGGCTTCACCAACCAGAACAGAGGAGGTGCTTCCAGCAGAATTGGAGGAAGTGCTGCATCAGTTTCAGTCTGTATTTCAGGATATCCAGGGCCTTCCTCCAGTTAGGAGACAGGACCATGCTATTCATTTGAAGGAAGGGGCAGGGATCCCTCATCTTAGGCCCTATAGGTGCCCTTATTATCAGAAATCAGAAGTGGAAAGGTTGGTAGCTGAGATGTTGGAGGCTGGAGTCATTAGGCCAAGTATTTCTCCTTATTCTAGCCCTATAATTCTGGTCAAGAAGAAGGATGGAGGGTGGAGATTTTGTGTGGATTACAGGGCTCTTAACAAGATAACCATCCCTAATAAATTTCCCATACCTTTGATTGAAGAGCTACTGGATGAGTTAGGAGGGGCTAGGGTCTTCTCTAAGTTGGATTTGAAGTCTGGGTATCACCAGATTAGGATGAGGCCAGAAGATATAGAGAAGACAGCTTTTAGAACTCATGAGGGCCATTATGAGTTTTTGGTGATGCCCTTTGGGCTAACCAATGCTCCTTCCACCTTCCAATCTTTGATGAATGAGATCTTGAAGCCTTATCTCAGAAAATTCACACTAGTGTTCTTTGATGATATCTTGGTTTATAGCCAGGATATGGTTTCTCATAGCCAACATTTAGGGTTGGTCTTGGAACTGCTGATACAGAATTCATTCAAGGCAAATCCCAAAAAATGCAGTTTTGGTCAATCTAGTATTGAATACCTGGGGCATATTATCTGTGAAGGAGGGGTATCTGCTGATCTTTCTAAGGTAAAGGATATGATCTCTTGGCCTGTTCCTACCAGTATTAAGGGGTTGAGAGGGTTCTTGGGGCTCACAGGTTACTACAGAAAATTTGTCCAAGATTATGGAAGAATGGCAAGGCCACTTACTGAACTACTCAAAAAAGATGCCTTTAATTGGTCTGAGGATGCCAATGCTGCTTTTGAGAAGTTAAAGGGGGCTATGGTTGAATTACCTATGTTAGCTATTCCTAATTTTAATAAGGAATTTATAGTGGAGACTGATGCTTCCAGTAAAGGCTTAGGTGCAGTATTGATGCAGGAGGGAAGACCCCTAGCCTTTTGGAGTAAGGGTTTGTCTTGTAAGGCTCAGCAAAAGTCTGTGTATGAGAGGGAATTAATGGCTTTGGTGCAGGCTGTCCAGAAATGGAGGCACTACCTTATGGGCAGACATTTCATCATCAGAACTGATCAGAGGAGTCTGAAATTTTTGACAGAACAAAGGCTTTTTTCTGATGATCAGTTTAAGTGGGCAGTGAAGTTGGTAGGTCTGGATTTTGAGATACAATTTAAGCCTGGCAAGGAAAATCCTGTTGCTGATGCTCTGTCCAGGAAATTAATGTATGCTGCCATTTCTATGGTTAATAATGAGGAGGTGGAGCTATGGATTCAAGAGTTACAGTTGGATCCTAAATGGAGAAGAGTAATGCAAGATTTGGTAATTTCTGCTGATTCTCACCCAGGCTTTGAACTGAAAAAAGGGGTCCTCTACTACAAAGGAAGGTTGGTTTTGTCTAAGGGTTCCAATAGAATTCCCCTAATCTTGTCTGAATGCCATGATACCCCTTCTGGAGGGCACTCAGGGTATCTAAGGACCTACAAGCGAATTGCAAGCTTCCTATTCTAGGAAGGAATGAGGACTGATATTAAAACCTTCATAGCAGAATGTGATGCCTGCCAGAGGAACAAATATTCAACCTTGGCTCCTGCAGGGTTGTTGCAACCCCTTCCTATCCCTCAACAAGTTTGGATGGATGTCTCCATGGATTTCGTAGGGGGTCTACCTAGAGCTAAGGGTAAGGACACTATTTTTGTAGTGGTGGATAGACTTACCAAGTATGGACACTTCTTTGCCTTGGGGCACCCCTACTCAGCCAAAGATGTAGCTGCTGTATTCTTGCAAGGAGTAGTCAAATTGCATGGTTTCCCTAATTCAATCATTTCAGACAGAGATCCCTTATTCTTGAGTCATTTTTGGAAGGAGTTGTTTAAAATGGCTGGTACACAATTGAAATTTAGCACTTCTTATCATCCTCAAACAGATGGGCAGACTGAGGTTACTAATAGGTGCCTAGAGACTTACTTGAGGTGTTATGTGGGTCCAAGACCCAAGCAGTGGGTAGAGTGGTTGCATTGGGCAGAATTTTGGTATAATTCCAACTATAATCAATCAGCTGGAATGACCCCTTTCAAGGCCCTATATGGGAGGGAACCTCCCCTGTTAATCAGAGCAGGGACTATACCTTCTAGAGTGGAGGAAGTCAATTGTTTTTTTACTGAAAGAGATAGAATCATAGAAGAATTGAAGACTAATCTGGCTAAGGCACAAAACTACATGAAGCAAGTAGTTGACAAACATAGAAGAGCAGTGGAATTTCTGGTAGGAGATTGGGTGTTCCTCAAGCTACAACCTTATAAACTAAAGTCCCTAGCTGCTAGACCGTTTGCTAAATTAGCTCCCAGGTACTATGGCCCCTATCAAGTGGTTCAGAAGGTAGGAGAGGTGGCATATAAACTGGATTTGCCTCCTAAATCCAAGGTACATCCAGTCTTCCATGTTTCATTGCTAAAAAAGGCACTTAAATCCCATCAGCATTTTCAGCCATTACCACCAATGCTCAATGAAGAATTGATACTAGAAGTAAATCCAGAGGACATCATGGATTGCAGGGGTATGGAACAGGGCAGGCCAGAAGTCTTAGTCAAGTGGCAGAATCTCCCTGAGCATGACAACACTTGGGAGACAGCAGCCAGTGTCCAAGCTAATTTTCCAAACTTCCAACTTGAGGACAAGTTAAAAAGTTTAGGGGGGGTAGTGTTAAGACTCAGAACAAACCTGAGTTGAAACACGTGTATAAAAGAGGTAAGAGGAAAACGTGGTTGTTAAAATAACCAACTTTCCCTCCTAATTCTCTGGTAGTTATGACAGTTAGGGAATCTATTAATAAGGAGGTTAGCTTAGGGGTAGAGGTATTGGATAGTTAGTAACTGATTGAGGAATCAGTAGGGGAATTGGATCGTGGGATCCACTATCTTGTATCTACTTCACTATTCTGTAATTCTTTCTTTCTCAATAATAATCATAGAACCCTACCACAAGTCTAGCTGACTGTGGGTTAGGGGCAATTTCTTCTATTCTGTCTAATTTTTCCTTACCTAGATACCAGTGCTTATCAGATTTTTTGGGAGAGATACTTTCCTATCTAATAATATTTTTTATTTGTAGATTTAAAAGTGTTCTCATTTTAAATTTATGTTAAGAGTTATTTTTTATATTAAAGATATTTTCTTTTATAAATATAATAAGTGTGTTTTATTGTGCATTGTGTGCCATCTCATGTGCAACATTTCTCTTTCTCATATACAGTCAGATGATCACTGTTGTAATTCTTGTGAAGAAGTGCGCGATGCATATAAGAAAAGAGGCTGGGGAATGACAAATGCGGATTTGATTGATCAGGTCGGCTTGATACTCTCATTCTATTACTATTTCTACACTGGAATTTTTCATGAATTCAAATGCCCCACTTGTGAGCCTATAGAATTTTTATTTATAGACATAATGTGTTAAGGAGTTACAGACAGGTGTATGTGTGGAGAGAAAGAGAGAGATCGTATTTGTATTAGAGGTAAGTTCATACAATTGTATATTTGAATCACTTGATTCACCACAAAATCTTCCTCCTAATTAACAGCAATTAATAGCCTATTCAAACTTGAATAAACTTTTCCTTAATACTTCCTAATATTCTTAACTGTACACATGATACAAATTATTTCTTTCTATTTGTTTGTCTGGTTTCCAAGCTTTCGAAATCATCGTCTCATTGTAATGCATTTGGCAACCTACAATATAACATTCTGACAGAATAGTTTTGTTTTAGTGTAAAAGAGAAGGTTATGTGCAAAAAGTAAAGGATGAAGAAGGTGAAGGGTGCAATATTCATGGATCTCTTGAACTTAGTAAAGTGGCTGGAAACTTTCATTTTGCAACTGGGAAAAGCTTTCTTCATTCAGCTATCTTTTTAGCTGATCTGCTTGCTTTACAGGATAGTCATTTTAATGTATGACCGAACTGGATTTCCGATATAACTTGGCTTAATAAATATTAGTTGATATGTCAATGTTTTTTCTTTGCTTCTAATCAAATGATTGATTTTCAAAGTATGGTTTTTGATGCAGATAAGCCATACGGTCAACAAATTAAGTTTCGGTAACCACTACCCTGGATTGGTAAATCCTCTTGATGGGTAATTTTCTCTCTCTTTCTTCTCCAGCAGAAAACTTTATTTTCTGGTGACAAGGATGGCATATGACCTAAGTGTTTTTACGTAGTGAAATTCGTAAATTTGTATCTAATGACATAAAATGTAATTTGGAAGTGCGTTTACCACAGAGAACCCTCTACCTACTACTTATACAGTTCCCATGTATTCATTCAAAAACTAAATAGATTCGATAACTAAGCTGTTTCTTCATGGATTTTGTATGGTCAAACTGTCATTCTTACCCTTATTCATTCTCATACATGTTGAAAGAATACATTCATTTGATGAAGCTGAACCTTCAATTCAAATGGTTCGGCACCAAAATTAGCCTTCAACTCAGCTAAACCAAATAATAGGCTCTTCCCATTCTCTGAACAGGTATAGTTGAGCAAGGGTAGAAGGACTCTTGACCACAAAAGCATCCATGTGTTTATAACTAAGCTAACGAATCTATTTGTCTTGACAGTACCTCGAAGTAAGTTGTTGCCTCCTTACAACATAAAAGGGAGTATTGTATAGGTTTTCTTAAAAGAGGGTAGGTTTAAATGGTAACTGGAAATGCAAAATACAGTGGACGGAGAGTAATTTGCTTGTAGTTCTAATGTAACAAAAAATTGAAGTCACTGGCATATATGTATATATATATTACATACTTATCATTTAATTTTTAAATATATCTTGCTGTATCGAAACTTTGCTGTGAAAATTTAGAAGAAGCTGCTAATGCTGAATTTATTAGACAAATTCACTTCTCTCTTCCCTCTCCCTAGTGATAAATTTTTTATATGAATAATGTATTATACCTAAACAAGCAACAGCCTTTATAAAAGAAAATGCTATGACCAAAAATTTGTCTTCCAACCATTTAACCTCTCGTTCTTTCCTTTTGTTTGCAGTGTAAAATGGGTGCAGGGACCAACCCCTGGTATTTACCAGTATTTCATAAAGGTTGGTACTATCACATGATATTTTCCCCATTAAATTTCTTGTTTGCATGTTAAGTTTATTACCTAAATGCTTGTATTTATTTATTTTATTCAATATTGCGAAATATATGCCTGCTGTGAGAGTTATTTGCTAAAACATAAACTACTATTTTTATGGAAACTAACAAGTATCAATTTTATCATATGCTTGTGCTATATTAACCCTGGTCCTGCATTTGTCTTGCATACACCATGAGAGTATCAGAAAATGAACATTTGGAACTCATTGCAGGTGGTCCCGACAATATACACCGACATTAGAGGTCGTGTTACCAATTCAAACCAGGTATTGTCAAATATCATAAACTTAATGTTATTTCATGTTGTTTGTTGGATACTGCCTAAGTAGCATTATAAATGTTACTGCGCAGTATTCTGTGACCGAACATTTCACGAGTTCAGAGCAAGGTGCAATTCCTGGAGTTTTCTTCATTTATGACATATCTCCAATCAAGGTAAAAATGCTTAATTTTATCAGCAAATCAGTAGAAATATTTTCGGGTTTTGTTGTCTTTTTCCCATGATCACACTGGAAGTTTGTATTTTTTTACTTTAGTTTGATATCGACAATCATGTTAAAGGTAGACTTTTCCAATTAATTTATTAATGGTTCTGATTTCTGAATATTTGTGGGTAGTACACATCTAGTCTAGAGGTTGAGTAAGGAGGTTTACGACATCACATACACGAGGGGAAATGTCTTTATTGGGTGGTTGGAACACTTAAGAGAGACGAGTCGGTTCGAAACGATTATACTAGCATAAGAATAATGTACCATGTGATTGGTTCTAAAGTTAACTCTAGACAAGGTAGAGTTATTGGCTCGTTGAAAGATACAGATTATTGATCAACTATGGCCAGATATTCAAATTAAATTTGCTGTGTTCAGCTATGGAGACTTTCGTCAAGTAACATTACAGTTTTTCGTGGCCATATTGACCACTTACACCAATGACCTCAATTATGTTATTGAAGCTGCTGCTAGACACATAATAGAACAAATGTTGCATGCTTTTGTGTGCTGAAGCACCTACAAATATTCCAATTCCCTTCCATTTAGGATTTCCCCAAAATATAATACATCCTGCTTATTTATGCGCGGTTATATAACTATCATCTTCCTATTAGGTGGTGGATCTGTAAGAACTTATCATAAATCAACTAATGCACATTGTTCTGTACTTTGTATATAAAAAATAGTGAACTTTGTTATTTGTTCTTTTGGTAATTGATGTTTTATGTTGCAGGTCACCTTTAAAGAGGAACATATTTCTTTTTTGCACTTCTTGACCAATATTTGTGCAATTATTGGAGGTACTTCCTTGTTCTCTCTCCCCCTCCTAACTTGTGGCTTCTACATTTGCCCTCTATTGGAGAACTAATGTTTGATGAATGCATGAACACCCCTCCCTCTCCCTCGCTACACGAGTTTATATCGACCCACGTTTACAAATCAGCATTTGTCTATGTCTATATCTTAATCATATGCTTGCTATACTCTATAATATATATCCACTTTTATGTGCATTAGTGTGTCACAAGATTAAGAATGGATTTAAACATTGTTATGTAGGTATTTTTACTATAGCTGGAATAGTAGATGCATCAATATATTATGGTCAAAGGACAATCAAGAGAAAGAGGGAGATTGGAAAATATAGATAATATTATCATTATCCTCCACAAGAGCTCTAATGTGATGGCATATTTATGCTAACTCCAAGGTTAAGAAGAGTTTTGGGATTCTTTTGATGAATGAAGTTGTTTTCTTTTTTGGATCCTGATTTATCCTTTAATGTGTAGCAATTTCATTCAATTCTAAGCTATAATGTAGCCAAGATTTTCATGATATTTGAAGAAATTGGATATGTTACCTTGGTGATGCTGTGACACTATGCCATGATTTAATGGTTTTTATAAAATCATAAACACCCTGGAGAGAAAAAGTAGTAATTAATTATTTTAAATATGAACATAAAACTAGTCATGGATAATTGCTTAATACTTTACTCTTAACAATACTTATGTGATACTTTTTCCTAACTTACTTAGGGTTGGCATGGTCTTTTTACTTATTTTGTATGATTAATAACAGGGAATATAATTTAAGTCCTAATAGGGTACGAGCTTTTCACACTGCCAATATATATTAATATGTTAAAAATAATATTAAAAGAGTGATGTACTAATATTATAAACTCAAAACAATAAATATCTATAATACAGGAGAATATCTTTTGTCTCAAAAGAATGTACTATTCTACATGATAGTACTTGTGACTGGTAAAAAATATACTTAATTATTATAAGATAGCATATATGCTCCAGGATAATACACTGCAGATCCTTCTAGGTTGCATATAAGAATTTTTATGTGGATTCACACCAAACTAGATCCTCTGGCTTCTGAGTTGGCGCATGACTGTATGAACCTAAGTGGAAAAGTTGAGTACAACTTTTTACTCTAGGAGTATCTACTACTTCTCCTGGGGAAAATTACTGGGATAGTGTAGTTTGACTACATTATCCTAGCTTTGGGGTAGGTTTTGAATTATTTACGGGATTGGGGTAGAATTTAGTGGATCTCGTGGACACCATCCACGACTTTGTCAATGTCGTGGACCACATATATGATTTCCCTGGAAAGTCGTGGACCACATCCACGACTTTCCTGCCATGTGTCAGGTTAGTGTAACTCGTGGACCACATGCACGACTTTCATGGCAATGTCGTGGATAAGGTCCACGAGATCCATGCAATGTCATGGATACGGTCCACGATTTCCAAGTCTATATATATTTTTATCCCCGAGTGTAAAACCACACTGGAGGAAGAATTGAACCGTATA
>NC_032019.1:8374763-8391534 GCF_001865875.1 Lupinus angustifolius | reverse complement strand
TATATATATATATATTTATATACATAAACTAATTAATGTTTATGTTTACTCTCAAGTCCCATGTACCACTAGCCTTGTAACAAATGGGCTAATGGGCTTTATGTTTAAAAAAAGCAAATGTCGGTAGAACTCTAAAACTTAAAGAAAATGTGCAGTAACTAGTAAGTACTCTTCAGTGTATACAAAAGAAAACGCAAGTGGCAATAATAAAAAAAGAAGATGTAGAGATAGGAGAAAGAAGATGGAGAGGCAATGTGAGAAAGAATAGCAAAATATCAACCTCTAATCCACTCATTTTTTATTAACAAAGAATAGATGAAGCAATTACTCTCAAGCACATCTCATTAAGAAGCAAGCAGTGGAGGGCATACTTCAGAAAGAGAGAAATCTAAGCACACTGATAATTGAGGGACCACAACCAACATCTTTTATGCTATTTTTATTTATCTATGTAATTTTGGTTATTGATTTGTCTACTTGTTTAGGATTTCATTGACTTTTTACACCTTTTTACAAACCTTCATGTCTTTTGTTTGATTCCATATACATTACTTTTTCTTCATTTTTTGTTATTAATACATTTTTAATTCAATCCAGTAATGTAATAAATCATTTAGATATTTTTGTTAACAAGAGATAGTTTCAAGAAGCACTACTTTAGTCATTTAAGATTGAATGAGGGTATGCATAGAATGACATATTACGTTTTCACCTTCCACCACCTAGTTATCATTATAATTAGGTAGTGCATGTGAATATTACATTTCTATATGGTCCTAGTTTCTGTAGCAAATTTATTTTCTCTTTGAATTTTCTTTTAAGAATCACTCTTTATTCTTAACTTGCTATATTTTTTCTTTCAAATAATTTTCTTTTGGGTAATTAATTATGTAAGAAGTCGCAAGCATCTCATCATTCTAACAAAGGTATGGTTCTCCTCTCATAATAGTTTTTTATTTTGGGTGTTCTATTTTAACTATTAACTATTCCAAGTCACTTGCTTTCTCTGTTTACTAATAAAAAAATTTATTGTAGAAATATGTCCACTAGCTCATCAACTAAGACAATAGTTAATTTAGATGCAACTACAAATGAAGGAGCACCGAGGAAAAATGAAGGGGTACGAAGAAATAATGAATAAGCACTAAATGATAAAGTTGTGGGAGAGGAAAATGTTGAGCATAGTGAAGATGTTATTCAAAAGGCAAAGAGGAAGAAGATTTCTTCAGTTTGGGAGCAATTCAAAGAAGTTAATTTGAAGAATGGAACCAAGAGATGGGAGTGCCTACATTGTAATAAACATTATGCTATGATTAGTAGTGGATCCACCAACCATTTGTTAAGGCACTTAGGTGATTGTCTTGTTTACAAGAAGCTCATAACAAGCCAAAAAAACTAAACTTGCATATTCCTAGTTGATGCATGAGCATCCATTCAACATTGTGGAGGCAGAGGGTTTCATATTTATGATGCAATGTTGCAACATCTCATATGAGAAAATCAGTCAAAAAATAGTGAAGAACGACTGTGTTACAATTTATGAGACAATAAAAAATAAGTTAAAGTCAACCTTGGGAGAAGTAAGCCAAATTTTATTGACCACAAATTTGTGGAAATTACAAAATCAAAAGATAGAATACATGGTCGTTTTATTGATGTTGATTGGGTTTTACAAAAGCGCATTCTTAGCTTTGTGCATGTTCTTCCACCTCGACATGGTGTTGATGTGATTTTCAAATGTCTCAAAGATTGGGGCATAACAAGTAAAGTATTTAATGTATCAATGGATAATGTAGCTTATAACGATAGGTGCTCGAAGGAATTAAAAGTTGTGCTTTCAAGACATGTTATACTAGTTTTGGATGGGAAGTTGTTCCATGTGCGGTGCACATATACTGAACGTACTTGTTAAAGATGGCTTAGGAAGAATAGTGACAATAATTGAACAAATCTATGAAAGTGTGAAGTTCATCAACTATTCTGAAGCATGATTGCGCAATTCTCTCAGGTAGTTCAACAACTAAAACTTGGTGGAAAAAAATTAGTCCTTGATTGTCCTACACGTTGGAACTCCACCTACGATATGCTTTCAATTGCAATATAGTTCAAGGAAGTGTTTCCACGATTCCAAGACCGAGAACCAAGTTATACTTCTCTTCCAGAGGCAAATGAATGGGAAAAGGTGGAGAAAATGGCTAAGCTACTAGAGGTATTTAATGTTGCTTCAAATATTCTTTCTGGTAGCGAATACCCAAATGTTTTTCATGATGATTTTGATTTGATGTGAGATATGACTTGTGAAATGAAGGATAAATTTGATAATTATTGGAGTGAATGTATTATTGTTATGTCTCTTGCAAGTATTTTGACCCTAGAATAAAGATGATGGGTTTTAAAATTGTGTTTTCAATTAATTTACCCCAAAGATGAAGTTCAAATAAATATTGAAAAAGAATACAATGCTCTAAATGATATGTACAATGAGTATAGTGCTCTATTTAGTGAGAATGATAGGGAACACTCCACTAAAACTAATGTTGGTCAAACTAGCTTTCCTTTAGGGTCATGAATCTCTTCAGCTTGGGCATTGTTAATGGATTATGTTCAAGAATAACTGGCTGCCCCTTCTATATAATCAAAGGTTGAAGAGTATTTACATGAGCCAACACACAAGCCTAAAGATAATGGACACATGACCTTTTGTGCTTTGGAATGGTGGAAGTTGAATAGTGGAAAATATTGACTTCTATCTCGTATGGCATCAGATATTCTTGACATTCCAGTATCTACTATGGCTTCAGAGTCCACCTTCAGTGCTGGTGAGAGAGTCATTGACTCATATCGAGCTTCTTGGCATCCAAATACAGTAGAAGCTTTGATTTGTGGTGGTGGTTGACGTCAAATATTGCACGAGATTAGAAATAAGTCTAAAGGTAACATATTTTATTTTATGAATAAATATTCATAGTATTTAAAATATATATTAATGATAATTTGACATTGAGATTATTGATTTTTAGGTGGAGCATGTTCCTATAGTGATTCCACTATTATAATTTTCTATCTTCATGATAACTAGGTATGTTTTTTTATAAATTACCAAGGGTGATTATTATTGTTATTAGCTTTTCCGGTGATGCTGCTCTGATGATGAAGGCCTATTGCTATTAATTCAGTTCTAGATGTATTTTAGTTAAATGGGTTAATAAATCTGGATGTATTTTAGTTAAATGGGTTAATAAGTGTGTTAGATGATGGAAATAGTCCATTTTGCGTGAACTTGTGAGGTTTTGTACCACAAAATCTATTCTATGGGTTCTCATTTTGCAGGATCATGGTCATATGTTTGATTTGGGTTATTTGTGATGATAATGTCAAGTTTAATGGAATATGGGATAGAATCACACAGTGCCATGTGACTATCACTATGGTCACATGATTTTGGTGAGTAACCTGACACTATAACCAATGTTTGTCTAGTATATTTGGATTCCATGGGGTATATATTTAATTTCCACATCAAGAAGTTTTGTGTAGCTGGATGAAATGCTGCCATTTTTGAAAGTGATCTGACATTATGGAATGGTAACATTTATTGGTGATAAGCTTTGTATCGTTTTCAGTTACCTGTGGTTATTTGAAATCCAGCTACATGCATATGGTTTTCCTTTTGGAATATTACTTGTAATAATTTTTTAGCTAGTGGTTGCCATTTTAATTTCTTTGGGATTTTCTTGTTTGGTTGGTTAATAAGGGATGATTCAACTGGTTTTTTATTTACAACATGGAAAGATGCTTCTTATATTAGTACTTCCATGTGGAAGTTTGGGGACTTTATTATCATGTGATTGTGTCTATTGAATCCATAAAAATTCATATTGATGCATCAGCTTGGGGCATTGATATGATACAGTGAAGGGATGCATATCTACTAAAAATGAGGGAGTGCACTTTGCCATGTCCAGTTTCATTCTAGAATTATTGTTGTTAGCTAATACAATTATGTTTGCTTTTAATTGTTTCAAGTAGATCAATCAAAATTTTGGGTAGCATGGAGAATGACAATCTTTGATAACTAAAAGTATTTCTTTAGTAGATGTTGAAAAATAATTAGCTTTTGCAATAGTTAATATGTCCAAGTGCATGGATTTGAAATTTGGATATTTTGTGACTATTTATAAAATGTCATCCTTTTATATATATATATATATATATTAAAACTTTGAAATCATTTTATGTGCTCAAATTTAAAATACCTATATTTTATACTTGTAAATAAAATAATAAATATTTTTGCAGTATGTTTTTGAAAAATGTAATAATTATTTGAGTTGTCCAAATGGACCAATTCGAGCTGAACCGAACAGTTCGTGAACTATAGCCAAGCCAAACTCGAGCTAAGAAATAACTCGTATCAAACTCGAGACGAGTTTCGAGCTGAGCAAATTCTTATCGAGCTGAACTGAACTCAGTTTTAGTTCTACTCAGTTCGGCTTGTTTCCAGCCCTACGCGTCAGCACTCACTAGTGGTAGATCTTGATCTAACATTTAGGGACAACAATATTTAATTATAGTTTAAAACTAAAATTAATCGAGTAATGAAAAATAAAAAGAAGCATACAAGATAGAATCAAAGGTTAAAAAAATTTGCTATTTGCTCTTAAATATAAATTACGATATTGTCGGCAAGAAATTTACTTTCTATCTTACTACGTAATTTCGTTTGATTGTTTTCATTGTTGAAAATGATATTTATGTTAGTTGAATCACAATAGTTAAGATAAGACAAATTAATGAACAAAGAAAGATATAACTAATAACATATGGTTGAGAGTTTTTCAAACTTGAATGGTTAAAGACACCAAGAATAAAATATTTATACACATAGGAGAATCCAGTTGACTACAACTCTATTCTACAAGACCTTAATAAGGTTTAATTCGTTTTCCTAGTGTTAGATTACACTATCAAACACTTTTGAGTCATATAATGTCATATATAAGTTTTCACAATTGTCATACCATATTCATACAACTATGAGATCCCACTTGACTACAATTCCACTCTACAAGTCCTTAATAAGGTTTAAACTATTTCCTTAGTATTAGATTTCACTCTAAAACAATTTTCAGTCATATGATGTCATATAAAAAGTTTCACATGAGATTGCAAGTATGCATCATCACAATGTTTTGATGAAGACAAGGATAATAGGCAAGCTTGAATACAAGGACAACTCAATAAACAACAAAGTCAAGGCTCAAGTTCAATCAAGAAGACTTATGTTTAAGTTTTACATTTCTATAGTCTTAAGATGATTGATTGGGTAGAGTTTAGGCTAGGTGAACCTTGAGTAGAAGTCTCACAATCCTAAAATTGAATCAACCTAAAGTGAGACTTACATACATTCATATATGATTAACATGCTCATACATATACATATGGTAACATGCTTTTGGTGCACTAAACTTGGTGTATAACTTACAACTTTAAAAAACATGCATCTTGCATATTCACATCACATAGAAGGTTCATCACACATCAAATAAACGTTTTTCAATACAGTTAATCAATTACAACTTGTGTCAATCGATTAAATCGACACGGGAACTCGTTAATCAATTAAGAAATGGGTTAATCGATTAAGTAGTTTTATAGTAGATGAAATCGTGGAATTTGTGGGCTCTTTAATCGATTAAGAAGTGTGTTAATCGATTAAGTCCAACAGAAAACAAATCTGTAAAAATCTGATCTTTTTCCCATGTGCATATAACATCTTGGAAAAATTTAGAACTCAATTTTCATATTCTCTAAGAGAAAAAATTCTTACTATAGTGAAAGGTTTTCCTATTCTGTGATACAAAAGAAAAGAGAGAGGATAACGTCATAGAAGTTAACCCATTGCGCTTCATTGTAAAACCATTTTTGAAAACCGTGCAAAATCACACAATAATTATTTGGGTATTGTGAGATTTCTGGGCAAGGTTTAGCTTATGTTCGTAAGTGTAATATTAGCACAATTAGGTGCACATCACTTGTAAAAATTCTTGTAGACGATTATCTTGTATTCTGATAGGTGTGCTGGTATCAACTTGTTAGAGAGAATAGGATTTGGGAAATCCTAGCTGCAGTTAGGTGTTGTATTGAGTTAACAAGTGTCTTAGTTGGGAGTTAGGAGTGGCTGAGGCCAAACCATTAGAAGTGGGGTTGAGTATCCATTAGACGTAGATATGAGTGTCAAACTATTGGAAGCTCTAGGGCGAAGAATTGAGTCTTGTAATCGGAAGAGTGTGTGTAAACATTTGTTCCTATAGTGAAGAAAAATCTCCTAAGATCTGAAGGGGAGGCTTATATATAGTTTGCACGTGGACCATGAAATGAACCAGGATAAAAGATCATTGTCTTCATTTTCTTTATTCCTTAACTCTTTGCACTTCAGTTTATCTACAAATTTCATACTTGATTACATTGCTTACTAAATTTGTTGCATGCTCTAAATCTATAATAATATAGGCATAAATTCATTGAGTAAATTGTATCTAAGGTTGGATAGATCATTGTAATTTTTGTGTGGGAAGAAAACCATTTTGAAGAAAACCAAGATACATGTTAATCGATTAAGTGCAGCTGATCTTAATCGGTTAAGATTGTTATTAATAAATTAAGCTGTTAGAATTTTCAAAACTTCTCATTAACCAGAAAAGCGGGAATTGTGATCCGCTACACCTATTCACCCCCCTCTAGGTGTCTGTAAGCCCTTGTTATCCAACAAGTGGTATCAGAGCTAGTATGATAATACTAGCTTAACTGCTTATATCGTTGATCCAAGGTATTTACACCACGGGCTTTACTAACCGTTTCGGCGGTGATGGTTCATCCATCAACCACCCTTTGGTTTTCAGTGGCTAGGGGTATGCCTACTACATAGTTGGAATGAGAATATTCATCGAGACTATCGATATGAATATTTGAGATGCCGTA
The DNA here is from genome assembly GCF_001865875.1 of Lupinus angustifolius. Classification (NCBI taxonomy): domain Eukaryota; kingdom Viridiplantae; phylum Streptophyta; class Magnoliopsida; order Fabales; family Fabaceae; genus Lupinus; species Lupinus angustifolius. Next base: position 8,384,553 of record NC_032019.1, on the reverse strand, counting down.
CAAAATGGACCTCACATTCCACTACACCTTGTGGAAGGTTAATCGAAAGAAAAGCCAAAGATCTTGTGGATGGATGATGAGAAACAAAAAAGTACAACACAATTGAAAGAAAACAATATCATCTGACCCACACTCTCTTATGACGAGTTCTTCCGGGTTTCACAATGTAATAGTTCTAAGGAAATGTGGGACACTTTGCAAGTAATTCATGAGGGCACTAGTGAAGTCAAGCGGGCTAGAATGAATGCGTTAACGCATGAGTACAAATTATTTTTCATGTTTCCTAATGAGTCAATAAGTGTAATGTAGAAACGACTCACTCACATTGTAAATCATCAAGTTGCATTAGAAATTTTTTTTGCAAAAGGTGAATTGACTAATAAGGTTTTGAGGTGTCTTGACAGGGCATGACAACCTAAGGTGACGATTATCATTAAGTCTAAGGATTTGGATTCTATGTCCCTAACAACTCTCTTTGGCATGCTCCAAGAACACTAAAGGGAGTTAGGACGTTTGACTTCGCACGAAGAATCAGAAAATAAGAAAAAGAGCATATCTCTTAAGGCCACAACATCAAAAAGTCAAGAGGAGAGATATGACGAAGATGATTCCAATTTAGATGTTGATGATGAGACCATGTCACTCCTAGTTATAAAATTCAGCAATTTTCTCAAGACGAAAGGAGGACTACAAAGGTTTCAGAAAAAGAAGGCAAAATACTCAACCAAGAGAGGCAAGAATCCCAAAGATTGCCTTACTTGCTATGAATGCAGTAAAATGGGCCGCATGAGATATCAATGCCCGAATTACCTTAAAAGGTTGAGAATGACAAGAAAAATCCTTGAGACTTCAAATCAAAGAAAGCGTACATAGTGTGGGACGTTCCCGAAGAGGATTCGACCTCTAGCACCTTGGAAGAGGATGAATCAGCAAAATTTTGCCTAATGGTTAAAATCAGATTTTTTGTGACGTAAGTGAACAAGAAGACTCAAGTGAGGTACATTCTTCTGAATCTAATTCCACCTCCGATAATTTTCCTACTTATGATGTATTATACGGTGCATATGTCAAGTTGCATGAAGAATTGGAAAAACTAGATGGAATTAATGTAGATAGAAAAAGAGTGGTTTTCATGCATGAAAAGAAAATCAATGAAATACAGATTTTTATTGATGTATTAAAATTAGAGAATGAAACTTTTGATCTCATATATATTAATGCTACTTTCAACTATTCTACTAAGGTAATTGAGACATCTACGTGTGAAAAGTACAACATTTTGGAAAATAGAAATTTGTGCTTAAAATAGAAAATTGCTAACTTCACATGTAGCAGTCAAAATCTGAACAATCTACTTGCTGCATCTAGGAATGTAGGTAACCGATCTGGTTTAGGTTTCAAGAATGCTATGAAAATGAAGTCTAACATGAAACAAGTAGTTTACGCTAAAAAGTTGTATCATAAAGACCACTTACTTGCTTTTATTGTGGCATACATGGACAAACTTCTATTTATTGTAACATTAGAATGCATGGTGTACCTAGTGGCCGATATATGTGAATTCAAAAGGGACATGTTCCCACGGTTACTAACAAGAAGGAACCCAACATAATTTGGGTACCCAATGCTTGCAAGTAAACTTATTTTGTAGGTGTGTCTTAGGACATATGAACATCAAATGGTACACGGGAAGCAGATATTCTAGGCACATGATAGGTGAGAAGATCAAGCTTTATTCACCTATCACCAAAGGAAAAGACAATGACATTTATGGACAAAATTGTCAACTCAAATACTTGAAGTTAGGAAGAATTATGCTCTAAAGGTAATAAGGTATCTCTTCTAACTCTAAGTGTTATATATTTTAAGTTATAAAGATAATGTTATTAATGAAATCCTAATGAGGCCTATACTTTTGAAAACCCCCTGCAAACTTTTAAAAGGCCGAAAACCGAATATTTCATATCTTCACGCTTTTGGATGCAAATGTTTCATTCTTAATAATTGTAAAGATCAATTAAGTAAATTCGATTCAAAAGCCGATTATGGAATATGCTTAGGATACTCTAATCATAGTAAGGCATATAGAGTCTATAACAAGCTTAACCAATTTGTGCATAATAATGTTTGGGATTTGATCCCTAGACCTAGTGGTCATCCTGTTATTGGCACTAAATGGGTTTTTTGAAACAAATTAGATGAGTTCGACTTGATTATTAGAAATAAGGCAAGATTAGTAGCCAATGGTTATAAGAAAGAGGAAGGAATTGATTATGATGAAACTTATGCCCTTGTTGCAAACTTATAGGCTATTAGGATGCTTTTAGCTTTTTCTTCAATAATGCATTTCAAACTTTATAAAATGAATGTAAAAAGTGCATTCTTGAATGGATACATTGAAGAAGAAGTATATGTTGACCATCCCCCTGGTTTTGAAAATTGTAAGTATCCATACCACGTCTTTAATTTGAAAAAGGCACGTTATGGTTTGAAACAAGCTCCAAGGGTTTGGTATGATAGGCTTATCTCTTTTCTCTTAGAAAAAGACTTTGTAAGGGGCAAAGTTGACACTACTCTTTTTCTCTCCAAATCTGAAAAAGACATTTTGTTAGTTGAAATTTATATAGATGATATAATCTTTGGTGCAACTAACGATGTCTTGTGCGAGAACCTTTCTGATTTAATGAAAGGTGAGTTTGAAATGTCCATGATGGGTGAGTTAAAATTTTTCCTTGAACTACAAATCAAACAAATGAACAATGGCATTTTAATTCATCACTCTAAATATTTCAGGGAGCTTTTGAAAAAGTTCCAGATGGATAAATCCAAAGAGGCTTCAACTCCTATGGCATCATCATACTATCTAGAGAAGGATGAGAAAGGTAAGGAAATAGAGGTAATCATAATACCGAGGCATGTTTGGTTCTGCATGTATGTTAGATACCTAATTAATCCTAAATAATCACAGTTATTGCTAATAAATGCATGCATTCTTGATTGTATATGCTTTTATGTGTTTTTGCTTTAGTTCAGTGTCTATTAAGTGTTTAGGATAGGTTCTTTCTAGTCATGTCTTAACAAGCCTTAGAACAAATCCGAATTGTACTCAAATCTGTGAAATCACTACATTTAATATATTGTTCTGTTTTTAATTGATTACGGGAGACATTTTTAGTATCTTTAATCAATTAATTGGTGATTAATCGATTACCTGACATTTTGTTTTAAATTTAATCGATTAAATAAGACCTTCAACAATTAATTGCAATAATTGAGTTATAGGGGCCAGCACAACTAAGCTGTGTAAATGAATTAATCGATTAACGAATTCATAATCGATTAAACTGGGAAATTTTTGAAATCGATAACCAATGAAGCATGTTCTTAATTCATTAAATCATGTGACAAGATAAATTATAGTTCAGTTCAAGTCACTTCAGTTATCCACATGGGTCTTGTCTAAAAACCCAAAAATTCTTGAAATTGATCACAAATTCCTTCTTGGAAGTGTATTTCGAGTAACTCCACTTCATCATTCCACTTTTCTTTCACTTCTTAGCTATCAACTTCACTCAAAATTCATTTTCCCCAAAATCCCCTTTTCAAACCCTAATTTGGGTTTTCTGATTTTAATCAATTATTCCATCATCTTCTTGCCAGAATGAGTGAAGGCAGACCAAAAAGAGTCAAGCACACTTATGGGATCAACAATTCCCATCGACATCTCATGTTTACAAGGAATTTGGCAGTTGGTGCTTCCTCGTTTGCTGCTTAGTAGTAATCTATTGGCAGGGATCCTTTCTATGCTCCTACTCTTCAAGCTGAAAGGCTGGCTAAATTCTCAAGCTGAAATCCCACATACATCTGATACGCTGATATAGTGTGGATGGTAGAGCAAGGGTTTCAATTCCTGCACGAGTTGGAGACTCAAGGTGCCATTATATATTTGGAACTAAATGGTGGCATATATCCGGCTCTCGTTAGGGAATTTTATGCCAACTTACAGTATAAAGATGGTGTTTATATAAGTCTGATCAAAGAACATAGGGTGATGCTGGATTATGAGTTGTTTATGGATATTGGAGGCCTTGCGAGTGATGGTTTACCTCCGGGCGATTGTGAAGATGATAGTGGAGTTCAACCACCTCCTGATGCTTAGTCTAGCTTAGGGCGGCTTAGTTTGTCCTAATGATTGTTAGGTAGTGTATTTTGTTATTATGTCTTGTATCCTCCTGACTTTATATCATATCAAATTATATTTTGATAACCTTGCATTGTAATTTCTTTTCTGGTCTTTGTCATTTACTTTCCTATTATTCGTTGAACTTTAATTTGAATGGTCAATGAATTTTGTTTTGGTTATATTATTTGCATTGACCCTTCTAGCTTAATCTGTTAATATGTAATTGGTTAATATGGCTTTATTGTTTTCTACAATAGCATGAAAATACTTTTGAAGTTTAATCGATTAAATGCAGACTTAACCAATTAAATGCAAACTTAATCGATTATCTACAACTCAATACTTACTATTTTTAATTTGTCATTCCCGTACTTTTGGCTATATTCCTCATGTTTAATCATTACTTTTTTATCATGTCAAAAGGGGGAGAAAGTTGTTGTTTGAGTTTTGAAGGTTTGTTGAAAATTCATTGCTTCTGCAAAGAAAGAAAAGCTTACCCTATAAACTAACCCCATGCGTGAATTGAGGGGGAGAGAAGAGTAAGCGAAAGTAGCACATCAAGTTCACAACTGTAAGACTGAGATGGCAACTAAGAGGGGAGGGTCAACTAGTTGTTTAAAACTATGACTGATTTTTCTGCAGAAGTTAAGAGTTAATAGCAGCGGAAAATAATATGCAGAAATAATCAAGTAAATGTAAGGAGAGAAAGAGAAGAGAGTACACATATGTTTTTATACTGGTTCATCTTCTTCTCCATCGAAGGCTACGTCCCGTACACTTACAACACAAGATATTTCTTCACTAGATATTAAGAGTAGTAATTACAATTTATCACACCGAGATTCCCCTTTACCTTACTCATCTCTAACACCTATATCACTCTTTTGAAAACACCCTTTCCAAGTGACTCTATCCCCTTTCTTATCACACCCTGTGAAAGAAAGTAATTCACAACTTTGAAGGAAGAATATGTTTATTTAACAATGGCAATGGATTGCCTTTACAAGATTTTGAAGTTATAAACTCTTGCAATCCAATAACTCAATATATAATTTAGTACTAATGCTCACAAGGTTTGAATAAATTGCAATAACACTTAAGGAAACTTTGCAAATCAAGTTCTGAAAGTTATGAACAAGTTGCACCAAGTGTAGAACAAGTATTTCAGAAAATTGTAGTTTTAGTGAGTGATTTCAAACTGAGTTATGTTCTGAAATTGTGTGTACTCTTATTGTTTCAAATTCGTTTCAAAGCCTTTATATATACTTTCCAATTAACCAGAATACCTCTATGAAAAGGTAGGATTCATTTGGAATGAAACCATTTTGTTTGGGTTGAAAGCTGTGTGGTTTGAATCTGAAAAACTGGTGTAACAACTCTCAGTAATCGATTGCTTAATCGATGTAATCAATTACCCAAACTTTCTGTCCAATTGAGAAATTGATTTTAACATGCAGTAATCAATTACTAATAAGGTGTAATCAATTACTCAATTGTTTTGTCCAACTGGGAAATTATTTACTGTGTTTTGTAGTCGGTTACCAACATGGTGCAATCGATTACCTTGGTCGATTTTTTTGTTGGATAACTCGTTTGCCACTCATGTAACTTCTTACTTAGTTTTGATAACCTGTTACTTAGTTACAGTAACCTGTTACTTAAATATAGTAACCTATTACACAATATTTTGAAAATTGTTTTCATTTGTACTTTGTGTTTATCAATTTTCTTTTAAAATACTCTTGAGCATTACTACTAAGTGTATAGATTAGAGTATAAGGATATATGTACCTAAAGATTTATATTCTAATTTCTTGAAGATTTGTCTTCATTGTCTTCGTAAGTATTCTTCCTTTTCTTCTTTTATGTGATGTTGGTGTCTTCATGAAAATCGCGCGAAGGTCTAGAGCCAGATCTTCTTCACAATATCCCCCTTTTTGATGATGACAAACTAATATCTTCTTGACAGTGCAATCTTCTGAGATTAGCATACTATGTGATATTGTTGACTCGTCTTGAGTATGCTCCCCCTTTGATTTGGAGTTATGTGCCTGAAATGTTTTATCCAGAAAATACACTCTCCCAACTTTTCTCCCCATTTTGAATACATCAGAAAAGAAGAAAAACCAAGAGTCCAGCACAATATAGATATATATATATAGCATACAATATGTATACAACATAAAAGTGATATCGCATAGCAGAAAATTTAAAAGATGTTCATACAAATTCAACCATGAAACAGAAAAACAACAAAACATCAAATTGTCCACAAGTACGCAACAATACAACAAGAAATCCTAGACAAACAGAGATCTAAGATTCAGGTTCAGTGCTTGATAAGTGCCAAACATACCTAAAAATCATACATTTTTATGGCACTTATCTTAAGCATAATTGAGAAAAACCAACTTAAAACAATACTTTTTTTTATAAAATATCACAATTTGGTATATTTGTGTTTCTATTGCCTTTTTATGTATTTGTAGGATATAAAATGAAGAAAATAAGAGAAAAGATTCATGGTCAAAAAGCAACAAAAGTCAAGAAAATCAAGGTGCTCAACCAGGTAGCTGAGCGTGGAACAAGCACCGCTGAGCTGACCTGGCCACCTTCCTGACCTGGCCACCTGCCTAACCTAGACCAAACTGCTCAACCAGGCAGCTGAGCGGACCTGCTTAGCCGCTCAGCCTAGCACCAGACTAGGTCTGGCACAGTCAGAAATATGCTTGACATGGTCAGACACGAGCATGGCACAAGACCAAGCTGCTGAACAAGCTGCTCAGCGGTCCAACCAAGCTGCTCAGCGGAGAACTAGATTTCTGGCCAGATCAGCAAGCACCAAGCCACGTCTCATCAACACGGTCAGAAGCTGCTGAACAAGCAGCTCAGCGGTGAAGCAGGTGCGTTGGGCGGTGCTTAGTAGACTTTACTTAACCATGAAGTCATCCATGACCTCACCTCAAGTAGCCCACCATAGGCTTTTCAGAAGTAGCTCACAATAGCTAGGTCTCATAGCCCACAACTAGCTTTGGTGAGTCATACACAAAGGTGACTAAGCTACTTGGTCAAGGGACCAAACCCATGCCGAAGGGTTTGGTCAGCTGCTGAGCGGTCCAACTCAGCAGCTTAGCGGTCTGGAGTGGAGCCTATAAATAGAGGTCATTTCCTTCGAGCAAAACAGATTGGAATACACCATTTCTTCATAAATTCCTCGCAAAAACACTTGGAGACCAGAATTCTCTCATCTTGGAATTCTTTCTTCATTTCTTAGTTTAGAATTTTCATTTTCAAGTAAGTTTTTGTAATTGTTAGTTAGAATTCAAGAGGAGAAAATGAGAAGGCAAATGAGATGCAAAAATCAATTTTGTATTCTTATTTGGAACTCAAAAGCATCCAATCCTTGGATGGATAGTTCATGCTCCTAAACATTTTCTTTTGAACAAGGTTATGTAATTTCTACTTCTTCTTAATTTACAAAAGTTTGGATTTTATATATTCAAGTTGGTACTTTGGTTAATATTATTTGTTTGCAAAGTACTTAATTCTCTTTTTAGATTGATGAATTAAAATACTGTGATCACCTAAAAAATGATTTCAAGTCAATAAAACTACTTGTTTCAAACACTTAACAAATAAACTTTGGAGTAGTTGTACTACTTAGTTTATTTGCCAAGTTAAGCATGTTTTTCTTAAGATCTTACATTCATCACTCATTCAATATTAGAGTCACCAATGGTTAGGGCGTGACAACCTAATCTCTTTTATGGTCGTAGTATTGTTTAAGTGATGAATGTAAGTGTTTATGATTCTACCATTTTAGGATATACACTAAAAGGACGATTTCAGACCTTGGTGTTTGGGGGTAACCAAAGTAAAACGTAAGAACTTGTCTAATTAGTTCAAACTCACAAGAAGTTGAGAAATTTATTTTCCTTATTCAAAAAGATTTTGTCTCCTCAAGAATTTGTGAATACTTAGTTTATTTTTCTTGTTGATTTATTTTATATCCAATTCAATACAAAACCAATCAAAAAAAATGTTTAAACTCATTATTTGTGCTTTGACATGTTTAATTGATTTATTTTACTAGGTAATTCCTTGTGGTTCGATATAACCCTATACTATACTACAATTGAATCTTGAAAGAGGTGTAACTTGTAAAATAGTAAAGTGTTATCAATAAATTTATTTGTTGAAAACACCTTTTAATATACAAAAGTGATGAAACTAACTTACTAACTTTTATTTATTGTTATTTACTTTCCGCATTTTATTTATTCTTTAGTATCAACCTTCCTTATGGAAGAAGTTTGGGTTGTTAATAAAATGAACCCGAAAGGGAGTAAATAAATAAAAGGTCACTAAAGTTAATATTCTTTTGTTATTTATTTATTTGTTTCTAACAACTAACTATTCATCACTTTTATATATTAGAATACCATTAAACCGATGTTGGAATTTATTCAACAAAATCGAGATGGTACTGAAAGGTACTTAATAATTATGTAATAGGTAATTGCTTCGATACCATTATACCGGCGTTAGAATTTATTCTAACAAAGCCGAGATGGTGCAAAGAAGGAATGACTGATTCACATGATTATTAAGAAAGTAAGTTGTAACTGGAATATTCTTGAAACCATTATACCGGCGTTGGAATTTATTTCAACAAAGCCGAGATGGCGAACAAAGAATAAAATTGAGTTCTCTTACTTACAAAAGGAACATACCGAAAATGAGAATATTAATCTTTCAACAAATTGACACTGTTGTCAGGACGATTTGTTGAGAGAAGAAAACTCCCAACTAAAATAAACACTGATCAACGCTCTCAACAACTTGGCGTCGTTGCTGGGGAATTGCTTTAATAATAAAACATTTCATATTTATATGTCATTTATCAAATAATTGTGCATAACATTATCTTTCTCTTTTGTTTACATTTATTTTTCCTTTTGTACATCTTTATTTTTATGTTTTGTACATTTGATAAAAAATTAAAAACTAAAAAAGAAAAAAAAGTGAATTAGTGGAGTGAAAACCCATTAGTTAAGAAACCTTTTATTGTTCTTATAAACATTTTAGGAGATGTGGAGGTACCCCTCATCAACTTTTTCAAAAGAACATCATAAAATGGATTAGTGGCTGAACTTTTTCTTTAAAAAGAGAAGCCACTTGAATCCTTAAAGGTTTAGTATTCATCATGTACCTTTTGATGATGATACTTTATCTTGTGATACTTTAACCAAACATCTCCATCAACATGCCTTAGTAAATGATTTTGAATTTTTCCAAACTTAAGTACTCCTAAAAAGTGTGTTATTTGGTTCACCATTTAACAAAATAAATTCATGAAATTCTGAATGAATTTATGGATGTTTGGTATGATAAAATGTTCTTTGAAGTTCCATAAATTCTGTTTCGACTTCCATTTTATCACTTGGATTTGAAATATGATTGAAATTTTTTTCTAAACATCAATTTTCATGAAAAAGCATGTTGTTTGGTTGGAATTCTCTCAATCAAATTTAATTCATGAACTAGTGTCTTAGGAAATTATAAATTCATGTGAATTGTTAGACTAACCTCAAAGGAAAAGAAAAT
>NC_032019.1:8374154-8374663 GCF_001865875.1 Lupinus angustifolius | reverse complement strand
CCACTATCTAGGAGAGGATAGTGAAAACAAGGAGAATGAAATTTTGTGTTCTCCTAAAAATGATGGTTAGTTTTAATTTTTTGTTTCATTATTTCAAAATATTATACAAACTTCCTAAAATTTTTTTTTGACTTGCGGACAAGTCAAGTACTTAAGTTGGGGGGAGTTAGTGTGTATAACATTTTGAAAGAATGAAATTTTGCTGTATTTTAAAACTTTCTGTTGTTTCTGCTGTATTTTTTTAGTGCCTTTATTTTTATTTTTAGTGTGCTTACTTTTTAAAATTATTTTTTAGTGTATTTATTTTTTATTTTTGAAGATTTATTTAAAAGTGAATTTGTTGAAACTAAACAAAGTAAATAAACACAAAATTGGCTTAAACATTTTTCAAGATCAATGATTTTGTAAATTACAAGCTTTGATGAGCAACATGAGATGAAAAATTTAAACTCTTGTGAATAATTCATAATGTTATAACTTGGATAAAATGCAAACGTTTTGGAAAATCA
>NC_032019.1:8372319-8374054 GCF_001865875.1 Lupinus angustifolius | reverse complement strand
CTCCTGAGGATCATGAGAAGACCACATTCACCTGCCCCTTTGGCACTTTTGCCTATAGACCACATTCACCAAACCCTTGAGCCTAATATGGAAAAACAAAAATAATCTCCTATACTTTTTTAAGTAAAAAGAGAGCATTTTTATAAAGGAAGGTTGATGGAAGAAATTAAGTTGGGGGGAATGGTTGGCCATGTAACAAAGTGTTCAAGGAAAAATTCTCAATTTTTTTACAAATCAAAAAGTAAAAAAAAAAATATCCAAAATAAAAAAGGAGTGAAAAGAGATTGAGAAATTAAAGAGAAGTTGTACAAAAAGGTCAAGAAAAAGAATGAGGGAAGGAAAATGGAAAAAAGTTGAAAGGGGTATATGTCTTTAATGAAAAATTAATTTTTGCTCTCTTTTAACTTTGAAAGTATCTTTGGATATCTTGAAAACCCAATTTCCTTTGATAGCCAAGCCTCATTACTCTTGAAAATTTTGTGCAATCAAAGTAAGTGTTAAGATGAAAAACAAAATTAAATTCTTGCAAATCAAACAAGTTGAGTTTTGAGTGAAACACTTACCCCATTTGGTTCCATTCTTGAACCATGTGTGAAATGCATTTCTTTGATTGATAACATTTTTAATAAGTGAATTGCTAAATGAGTTTTTGAAAAGATGTGTAAAATTCTTAGTTTGAAGCATTATGAGTCAAAGTCACATAATCATAAACACATATCATGGAACTTAAAAGGAATCATGCATAAGTTTTGATCTTGTACAAAACTAATTTTTCCAAAGCCAAGTGGTTGTTATTTTAACTTTTGTTTTGGGACAAACAAAGTTCTAAGTTGGGGGGAGTTTGATAAGTGCCAAACATACCTAAAGACCATACACTTTTATGGCACTTATCTTAAGCATAATTGAGAAAAACCAACTTAAAACAATACTTTTTGTATAAAATATCACAATTTGGTATATTTGTGTTTGTATTGCCTTTTTATGTATTTTGTAGGAAATAAAATGAAGAAAAGAAGAGAAAAGATTCATGGTCAAAAAGCAACAAAAGTCAAGAAAATCAAGGTGCTCAACCAGGCAGCTGAGCGTTGAACAAGCCCCGCTGAGCTGACCTGGCCACCTGCCTGACCTTGACACAGTCAGACACGAGCTTGGCACAAGACCAAGCTGCTGAATAAGTTGCTCAGCGGTCCAATCGAGCTGCTCAGCGGAGAACTAGATTCCTGGCCAGATCAGCAAGCACCAAACACGTCTCATCAACACGGTCAGAAGCTGCTGGGCGGTGCTTACTAGACTTTACTTAACCATCAAGCAAACCATGAAGTCATCCATGCCCGCACCTCAAGTAGCTCACCATAGGCTTTTCAGAATTAGCTCACAATAGCTAGGTCTCATAGCCCACAACTAGCTTTGGTGAGTCATACACAAAGGTGACTAAGCTACTTGGTCAAGGGACCAAACCCATGCCGAAGGGTTTGGTCAGCTGCTGAGTGGTCCAGCTCAGCAGCTCAACGGTCAGGATGTGAAGCCTATAAATAGAGGCAATTCCCTTCGAGCCAAACAAATTGTAATTGAGCATTTCTTCACTAAATTCTCTCAAAAAACACTTGAAGGCAGAATTCTCTCATTTAGGAATTCTTTCTTAGCTTAGAGTTTTCATTTTCAAGTAAGTTTTGTAATTTGTAGTTTAGAATTCAAGAGGAGAAAAGGAGATGGCAAATGAGATGCAAAAATCAAT
>NC_032019.1:8363565-8372219 GCF_001865875.1 Lupinus angustifolius | reverse complement strand
GGTTATGTATTTTCTACTTCTTCTTAATTTACAAAAGTTTGGATTTTAATCATTCAAGTTGGTGCTTTGGTTAATATTATTTGTTTGAAATGTACTTAATTCTCTTTTTAGATTGATCACCTAAAAAGTGATTTCAAGTCAATTAAACTACTTGTTTCAAACACTTAACAAATAAACTTTGGAGTAGTTGTACTACTTAGTTTATTTGTCAAGTTAAGCATGCTTTTCTTAAGATCTTACATTCATCACTCATTCAATATTAGAGTCACAAATGGTTAGGGCGTGACAACCTAATCTCTTTTATGGTCGTGCCTAAAAAATGATTTCAAGTCAAAAATACTTGTCTCAAACACTTAACAAATAAACTTTGGAGTAGTTGTACTACTTAGTTTATTTGCCAAGTTAAGCATGCTTTTCTTAAGATCTTACATTCATCACTCATTCAAAATATGTTCCCTCATTATTTGTGCATTGACATATTCATATGATTCATTCTGTTAGGCAATTCCTTGTGGTTCGACATAACCCTATACTATGCTACAATTGAATCTTGAAAGAGGTGTAAATTGTAAAATAGTAAAGTGTTATCAATAAATTTATTTGTTGAAAACACCTTTTATTATACAAAAGTGATGAATCTAACTTACTAACTTTTATTTATTGTTATTTACTTTCCGCATTTTATTTATTCTTTAATACCAACCTTCCTTAAGGAAGAAGTTTGGTTTGTTAATAAAATGAACCCGAAAGGGAGTAAATAAATAAAAGGTCACTAAATTTATTATTGTTTTTTTCTTTATTTATTTATTTGTATCAAACAACTAACTATTGATTATTCATCACTTTTATATATTAGAATACCATTAAACCGGTGTTGGAATTTATTCCACAAAACCGAGATGGTATTCAAAGGTACTTAATAATTATGTAATAGGTAATTGCTTCGATACCATTATACCGACGTTAGAATTTATTCTAACAAAGCCGAGATGGGGCAAAGAAGGAATGACTTATTCACATGATTATTAAGAAAGTAAGTTGTAACTGGAATATTCTTGAAACCATTATACCGGCGTTGCAATTTAATTCAACAAAGTTGAGATTGCGAACAAAGAATAAAATGGTGTTCTCTTATTTACAAAAGGAACATAACGAAAATGAGAGTATTAATCTTTCAACAAATTGGACTGCTGTCAGGACGATTTGTTGTGAGAAGAAAACTCCCAACTAAAATAAACACCGATCAACACTTTCAACAGTGCTATCGTCATCAAGGTCCATGCTATAGATCTTATAAGAATGACGTTGAAGCTCGAATTGGACTTGTTGATTCTGAGTATCAACAGCATCCATTTGATTAGAGATGTAGCCGAGAGAATAACTCATCCATGATCATCTAGTTTGTAGGCATAGGAACAGATGTAGAAGACTCAGCATGAAACTCATAAGTTGGTTGTTCAGGAGGGTTAGCAGAGGCATTTAAATTATGATCGGCAGGTTCAGCCTGTCTATCACTTTGATGCTTATATAGTCTATCAATGGGATCTCGAAAGAAGCGCATTTTGTGGATCACATCCACATCAATCTTACTATCTTGTGCGTCAAGTATGATTTTGGATTCACCAGCAGTAGATAAACCAAAATGCTCTAGTGTGTTGGTTATGAAGATTGCATAAGGAAGAGGGCTGTGAGATTCTCGAATGGACAACATATGTCTCATTTATTGTGTTAGCCCAATTGATTGACAGGTTATGCTTAAGAGCATACATCAATTGCAATTCCATGTCATTTATTTGAGAATGATTTGAATATTTTGGTTGAATGACATAGCTAAGAAAGTAATGAAGTAGGCGATCTTTGAGATTGAGATTTCCTATAGTAAGGATATCTCTACTCTTCACAGTTTCACCTAGTGCCACTTTCTTACGCATTTCTATTTCCCTCTTAGAGAATCTACACATAGAGTATTAGAACTATTTTCTATCATAATCGCATGCCAGACCAAAATCTTTGATGCTACCTTGAAAATGTATGTTACAACAAATTGAACTAATGGTCTTAATGTCAAGAACAATTTCTTTTCCTTTAACATAGCGTGTAAGACGATTTTTCCTAAAGTTCAAGTTATAGTAAAAGACTTTAACAAGTTCATGATAATAGGCTTTTTATTCCTCACAGAAATCAAACAGATCTTGTTGCCTTAAAATATTAGGGAAATGAAAGTCTTCAAACTCAACGTTACTGACATTACCATATTTAGGAGCGAAAAAGGAGCGTTCAAGAAAATGCTCTGAGAATGTTTTGCATTAAACGTCATTTGCAAGAAGATGTGCCAAGTCCAAAGGATTAGCCTTAGAAGGTGAAGCTCCTTGCTTTCTTTGGGATACACCGGTATGTTGCTTCTTAGCTCTTGATGATGACTCCATGAATTGCGGTTTTTGAAAGGTTAGGTTTTGAGTTTTGAGAGATTTGAGGATTTTTTTATTGGGGCAAGTAAACATGAAATCAATGGAGTAGAAGTGCTTATAATTTAAAATGTGATATAAAATGACTCAAAAATCACACAAATCGGATCAAAAATGAGGTTTTTAGGAAAACTCTAGGTTGAAAACAAAAAAAAGGGTTTGAGAAGGAAGAAGAAGTGTATGAAAAAATGAGGAGGGAAACTTAAATAAAGCTTAGAGTAATCGATTACACAAAGTGAGTAATTGGTTACTCAACATAAAATAATTCCCAGATTTTTCACAGACATCTCACATAATTGATTACACAAGAGATTAATCGGTTACTGAAGCTTCCTGCTCAATGCTGTAATCGGTTACTGAAAGTGAAAAGTGTCAAGTATAGCACTATTAGATTTCCTATGTTTTGATGAAGACAAGGATTTAGTGAAAGCTTGAAGATGACTCAACAAATCAACATATCGTGGACTCAAGGGTTTCATATCTAGACTAGGTTATTTAATAGAGTTATTTTTAGAAGTTTTTAGAAGTCCAAGATGTGTCCCTTAGTATTTGAGTCTAGGTTAGGTAAACCTAGATGCAATTCTCACAAGCCTTAAAATTAATCATCTTAGTTACATGAGACATTTCATTTAGATCATTATATGTTCGTGCATTAATCATATATGTTACTTGTGCATCTTAGGCATATTATATTTGTAAAACATGTGTAGTTGATAAGCATAACATATAGATTGTTTACCATTCAATCATTTAGCTGAAAATGTGCTAGTTAATCGATTAAGGGATGTGTTAATCAATTAACGTGATTACATTTTTAACAAATAACTGAAAACCTAAAAACAGTAATTCCCAACAACCCGTTAATCGATTAAATGGGTACGTAATCGGTTAACTAGGACTCGGAAAGGTTTTCTATAAAAACTGTGTTTTCAGCTCATTTACCACAAATCCTATCATTCATTTTTAGAATTGCTAGTTGCATATTTTCGTGCTTAATTGTGTCATATAGGCAGAGTGAAATGCATTGTGAGATAGTGAGAGATAGTACCATGCTTAGGCTTTAATTGTCATCTTATTGCATGTGGTTTCATATGTTAAACATTCCTATCCTTTCTTGTATGTTTCTTGCATTTATTTAAGAGAATTTTAGGGTAGAAATTCGGTGTTTCTGCATTTGCTTAAACTCCTGCATATTCATATTATCTTGTGAGTTTTATATAGGTTTTTAGCTGAGTTTTAATTGTAATATTTTGAGCAACATTGTGCTTTATAATACTCTATTTTTGTACTGTTTTTGTAATAATGGAATTTGTCTCTTGGTGTCTTACCACCAAAGAGATTCACTGAGTCTTCATCAATACTTAAAGGTCTTGAGTTTAGAACGATTTCTTGGCTGGGGCAAGATCGTAAGAAAGGCTTTCTTAGGCGATTAGGATAGTCAAACCAAGAAAGTGGGTTCTTGGATTCAAGAACAGAGCGTCTAAGTGTTGTATTGGAAGTTTGCATGTAACTATACATTCTATTCAATATTAGTGAAGAAAATCTCCCGAGATCAGAAGGGGAGGCCGAAATGTAGTTTGCAAGTGGACCCGCAAATGAACCAGGATAAAATTCCTTGTCGCAGGCTTTTTCTATCCCTAATCTCTTTACATTTGAAGTCTTTTTATTGCCTGATATTACCTGATATTTTGGATAATGATAGGCTGTTGTATCTAGTTTAATTTTGTACAAAAATATCTGCTTTTTCTATTCTTGAATATCCGTGAGTGGCTGTTCAATAAGTTATTCTGTAAATTGTTGATTTTATGTTTGTTAATCGATTAAGACAGAGAGTTAATCGATTAACTAGGGCTTTTACAGAATAGGGCTTCGGTGCAGAAAATAGTAATTGATAACCGCGACACCTATTCAACCCCCTTTCTAGGTGTGTTATGTACACTGATACCTAACAAGTGGTATCAGAGTTAGTATGATGTGCTAGCTCAACCACATATGCGTGATCCTAAAGGGAAATCAAATGGGTTCCACCAACCCCTTTTGCGGTGATGGAACATCCATTAAACGCCCTCGCGTATTCAATGCCGAAGGATAGGCCTACTAGAAAGTCCGGATGAAAATATTCTGTGAAGCCATTGACTCGGATATTTGGGAATTCATAGTCAACGGGCCTTTCGTCCGAGTGCATCCAATGGACGATGAACAGAAAGAGAAACCCAAGAGTTTATGGACCGATGATGAACTTAAAAAGGTTCAATACAACCTATGTGCTAAAAACATCATCACATCGGCCCTATCATATGATGAATTCTTTCGGGTTTCACAGTGTCAATGTGCAAGGAAATGTGGGACACATTACAAGTGACTCACGAAGGCACTAGTGAAGTCAAGCGTTTTAGGATGAATGCCCTGACACATGAGTACGAGCTGTTTCGTATGTTGCCGAGTGAATCTATCAGCGACATGCAAAAGCGATTCACACATATAGGAAACCATTTAGTTGCTCTAGATAAATCTTTCACCAAAGGAGAACTAACTAATAAAGTTTTACGTTGTCTTGACAAGAGATGGCAACGTAAACTTACAGCTATCATGGAATCCAAGGATCTTGACTCAATGCCTTTGGCAACATTATTTGGAAAGCTTCAAGAGCACGAGATGGAACTTGGGTGCTTGACGATCCATGAGGAATCAGACCGCAAGAAGAAAGGCATATCTCTTAAAGCAACAACGTCTCAACCTACTGAAGAGAAAGAAGATGATGAGTTTGATTCAGATATTGATGATAAAACATTGAGCCTTCTCATACGAAAATTTGGGAAATTCTTAAAGAAAGGAGGCTTTAAACTTTTCCAGAAGAAAGAAGCCCGAGAATCAACTTGAAAAGGCAAAGGTAATAAAGAGCACGTCACTTGCCACGAGTGTGGTAAGCTAGGACACATGAGATTTCAATGTCCTACTTACTTCAAGAAAGTTGATTTAGAGAATAGCACTCCTTTGGACTTCAAGTCAAAGAAGGCCTACATTGTTTGGGACGTACCAGAGGAGAATACAATATCAAGCACCTCAGATGATGAGGAGACTGCCAAGCTATGCTTAATGACCAGAACAAATGAAGCTTGCGACTCAAATTCAATGGAGGTAAATAATGAGGTATACTGCATGATGAATTAAAGAAATTAGCTAGGATTAGTTCTGATAGAAAACGAGCCATCTTTCTAAATGAACAGAAAATAGTCCTATTACAAAAAGAATTAGATGAGCTGAAACTTGAGAATGAAACCTTAGATATAATATTTTCTTGTAATACATGCAATTGCTCAAATCATAAATTATGTCAATCAATTGTCTATGAGTCTTGTGAGACTTTGACAAATGAGAATTTGAAACTTAATGAAAAACTCGCAAAACTCATAGAAAGTCAGAACCAATTAGACACTATGCTTAGTCAAACTAGAAATGTTGGTAATCATACTGGATTAGGGTATATCCCCCCTTTGCGTAGGAAGCGATCATATAGGAAACCTATAACTCGACCAGATAAAAAGTTTTATAATAATAAAGTTCCTACATGTTTTTATTGTGGAACACATGGCCACACTTCCTACTCTTGCTATATCAGGAAGTATGGTATACCTAGTGGTGTATATGTTTGGATGGAAAAGGGAGATAACTCCCTAGTTACTAACAGAAAAGGATCGAATATAAATTGGATACCTGAAAGAAGCAAGTGATCTATTTTGAAGGTATGCGTATGAGCACACAGGAAACATTGGTATCTTGATAGTGGGTGCTCGAGGCATATGACGGATGATAGATCGAAATTTCTAGATCTATCATTGAAAGAAAAAGGGTTTGTGACGTATGGAGACAACAACAAAAGAAAGATACTTGGCACCAGAACAATTGGCAACTCAACTCAGGCAATGATCGAGAATGTACTATACGTTGAAGGCCTGAAACACAATCATTGAGTATCAGCCAACTCTACAACAAAGGTAATTGTGTATCTTTTGACTTTGAGTGTTGTATAATTCGTGATAATTTATCTAATAAGGTTAAGTATGTCGAGTGTCGTATTAATAACATCTATATGGTTAACCTAGAGGATGTCACGACACTATTTTAAAAATGTTTTATATCTAAAGAAGATGATATCTGGCTTTGACATAGGCGTGTCGCTGATATTCATGTAAAACATCTAGATAAACTGTCTGAAAATAATTTAGTTGAGGGTCTACCAAAACATGATTTTAAAACTCAGGAAACTTGTGATACTTGTCAAAAATGTAAACAAGTTAAAAACTCTTTTGGTAAAAAGAATATAATATCCACAACAAGACCTCTAGAGCTTCTCCATATGGACTTGTTTGGACCTTCACAAATTATGAGTTTTGGTGGTAGCTTTTATGCATTAGTAATTATTGATGATTTCTCTAGATTCACGTGGACACTATTTTTATCTTCTAAGAGTGATGCATTCAAATCTTACAAAAACCTTGCCAAACAAATCCAAAATCAGTTTGATCTTAAAATAGTATTCATTCGATCCGATCATGGTGGCTAGTTTGAAAACCACCAATTTGACAAATTTTGTAATAGACATGGTATCATGCATCAGTTCTCGGCTCATCGCGCCCCTCAACAAAATGGAGTAGTTGACAGGAAGAATCGAGTTTTAGAGGATCTTGCTAGAACCATGTTGAACGAAAGTAAGGTTCCTAAGTACTTCTGGGCTGATGCAGTGCATACTGCTTGCTATGTGATAAATCGTATACTCTTTAGGCCTACTTTTTTGAAAACTCCTTATGAACTTTTGAAAGGCCGAAAACCTAACATTGCTCATTTTCATGCTTTCGGATGTAAATTCTTTATTTTAAATAATGGAAAAAGAGCACGAGGAAAATTTGACTCAAAAGCAGATGAGGGAATATTTTTAGGGTATTCCTTGCATAGTAAATCTTATCGAGTGTTTAATAAATATTCAATGCAAGTAGAAGAGTCTGTACATGTTCATTTTGACGAATCTTCTCCAAAAGAGAAGAGAAAGGTATTTTCTGATTTGCATGTGCTTTAGAACAAGCATACTCTAAGGACATGGACCAGGACAAAGAAGAAGAAGCAGAGCAAATTTTTCAAGATGAGCCCCAAGACTTGCCGATCTTGTGGAAGACCAAGAAAGATCATCCACTTGACAAAGTTATAGGTGATATCTCTACGGGGGTGGTAACCCGTAGTTCTTTACATTATTTTTGTAAATTCATTGCTTTCGTATCTCAAATCGAACCAAATACCATTGATAAGGTCATTGAGGATGTTCATTGAGGTATAGCTATGCAAGAAGAGCTAAACCAGTTTGAGCGTAATAAGTTATGGGACTTGGTCCCTAAGCCAAACGAACATCCAGTAATTGGTACTAGATGGGTCTTCCGTAGTAAACTGGATGAATCTGGCTTGATCATAAGAAATAAGGCTCGCTTAGTGGCCAAAGGCTACAACCAGGAGGAAGGCACCGATTATGATGAGACCTACGCTCCTGCAGCCATATTAGAGGCCATTAGGATGCTTCTATCCCTCACATCAATTATGAACTTTAAGCTCTTTCAAATGGATGTTAAGAGCACCTTTCTGAATGGTTACATTTAAGAGGAGGTGTATGTTGATCAACCTCCCATCTTTGAATGTTTTAAATATCTGAACCATGTATATAAACTCAAGAAGGCTCTCTATGGCCTGAAATAGGCTCCTAGAGCTTGGTATGACATATTGAGTTCTTTCCTTTTGAAAAAGGGTTCGTGAGGGGTTTGGTTGATACTACCCTCTTTATCTGTAGATTAGATGATCATGTATTATTAGTTCAAATGTACGTTGATGATATAATTTTCGGATCTACTAATGACATTCTTTGTAAAGAATTTTCTGAGATGATGCAGGGAGAATTTGAGATGTCGATGATAGGTGAGCTGACTTTCTTCCTTGGGCTACAAATGAAACAAATGGAAAGTGGCATCTTCATTCATCAATCGAAGTACTGCAAGGAGTTACTCAAAAAGTTCGACATGGAAAAATGTAAAGAAGCTTCTACACCTATGGCGTCCGCTTGCTATCTAGACAAAGACGAAAAGGGAAAATCTAGTGAGGTAACCAAGTATCGAGGGATTATCGGCTCTTTATTATATTTGACTGTGAGCC
>NC_032019.1:8362978-8363465 GCF_001865875.1 Lupinus angustifolius | reverse complement strand
GGTTCGATATAACCCTATACTATACTACAATTGAATCTTGAAAGAGGTGTAACTTGTAAAATAGTAAAGTGTTATCAATAAATTTATTTGTTGAAAACACCTTTTAATATACAAAAGTGATGAAACTAACTTACTAACTTTTATTTATTGTTATTTACTTTCCGCATTTTATTTATTCTTTAATACCAACCTTCCTTAAGGAAGAAGTTTGGTTTCTTAATAAAATGAACCTGAAAGGGAGTAAATAACTAAAAGGTCACTAAATTTATTCTTTTGTTCTTTATTTATTTATTTGTATCTAACAACTAACTATTCATCACTTTTATATATTAGAATACCATTAAACCGATGTTGGAATTTATTCCACAAAATCGAGATGGTATTCAAAGGTACTTAATAATTATGTAATAGGGTATTGCTTCGATACCATTATACTAGCGTTAGAATTTATTCTAACAAAGCCAAGATGAGGCAAAGAAGGAATAAC
>NC_032019.1:8353162-8362878 GCF_001865875.1 Lupinus angustifolius | reverse complement strand
AAACCATTATACCGGCGTTGGAATTTATTTCAACAAAGCCGAGATGGCGAATAAAGAATAAAACCGAGTTCTCTTACTTACAAAAGGAACATAA
The DNA here is from genome assembly GCF_001865875.1 of Lupinus angustifolius. NCBI lineage: Eukaryota > Viridiplantae > Streptophyta > Magnoliopsida > Fabales > Fabaceae > Lupinus > Lupinus angustifolius. Next base: position 8,362,784 of record NC_032019.1, on the reverse strand, counting down.
CGAAAATGAGAGTATTAATCTTTCAACAAATTGACACTGCTGTCAGGACGATTTGTTGAGAGAAGAAAACTCCCAACTAAAATAAAAACACCGAATAACGCTTTCAACACATCGTTTTTCCAAAATCACTATACAAGGTTTCATTAGTAGAACCAAAAATAATATCATCTACATATATTTGAACAAGAAGAGTATGATGATTTAATTTCTTAATAAATATATGTTGTGTCAACCTTTCCTTTTTTAAAACCTTTTTCGATAAGAAAGTTTGTTTGACATTCGTACCAAGCACGCAGAGCTTGCTTTAAGCCATTTAGAGCTTTCTTTAGTTTATAGACATGATAAGGATGTTTGTAGTCTTCAAAACCTAGAGGTTGTTCTACAAACACTTCCTCTTATATATAATAATTAAGAAATGCACTCTTTACTTCCATTTGATATAACGGAAAATTTAAAGAGCATGCATATGCAAGTAGCAACCGAATAGCTTCAAGTCGAGCAACAGAAGCGAGTGGATACAATAATATAACGTTTTCGAATAATAGCACGAGGCTGTGATTAGGAGTATTACGTTTTCAGATTTATGATAGCCAATGGCTGTGGATACAGTAATATAACGTTTTCGAATAATAATATCAACTGAAACAGCAAAACTTTTGAAAATAAATTACTAAGACAATTTTACCAACAAGAACTAGCTCTGAATACCACTTGATGTAATCCTATAGGGGGATTACGTTTTTGTTTTGGATCATTCTTGATGGTAATTACTTTTTGGGACTTTCGGAGTTGTATTTGTTTTGGATGTTTTGAATGTTGTTTGGTTGTGTTTTGGGCCGTGGGGTTTTGATTGTGTTTGATGGATTTGGTGGTTGTTTGGTTGATGATTGGTGTACTTGTGATGTTATGGAATGTGTTTGGGATATGTTTGGGGAATTTTGGCCGTGAGGATTAGGGTTATGTGAGAGTGTTTTATGGGTGTTTGGCCGTGGGAAATGAGGGGATTTTGGGTGGTTTTGGTGAGTGTTTGGCCGTGAGTTTGGGAACAAGAAGATGGAGAAGACAAGAAGGATGGAGGCGCCACAAGAAGTGATTCTTGATAAGCCTTAAGGAATTTTCGCCACAAGATGAGTATCTTGATAAGAAAACAAGCTTGGTTGAACCAAGAACACTAGGAGGAATGCACTCACTAGCTATGGAATATTTCCAACAAAAATCTGAATTGTCTCATTTCATTTTGCTTGCCATTACATATAGGGAATTCGGTTGCCCTATTGATTCTAATTGAAAGCATATTAATTTGGCATTCAAGCCTTGATTCAAACAAAGAAAACGTGTGAAATGGTATTAAAACCCTTGATGCACTCAGATTGCTCTTTCCATATATGGCAGCTTGTGTGATGATGTATCCAGCCTTTTTTAGCACAAGGTTCACCCTCCTTGATTCATCTTCAATTTCTCACGTGTAGTCTTCTTTAAAGGAGGAGTTTGCATTTGAAAATTCTTTCCTAATTGGCATACTTGTTCCTAATCTGATTTGATTTGAAAATTGGAACAAGTATGGAAACTTTCAATTTGTTTCCTTCTTTTGAGCCACACGTGCACTCTCTCTTTGGTAACCTTTTGAATTGTTTCCATAATGATGTTGCTCAATTAAGGAGGTGATATTCTTTGATTTGAGGCTGATTTCCCTTGGAATTACACGCCCCCCTTCATGCTCTTCATAAGGAAAGATTTCCTTTAATTCCTTGCTGGTTGCATGCCATCTTCAAGTCCTCCCATAAGGAAAGGAATTCAAACCTGGATTACAAGTTCCTAATGGCCATTTAATAAGGTAATTTCGGCCATATTTATTTTAGATACAAAGTAATAAAAGTTCCAAAGTAAAATAGGTAACTATCAAGTTCTTAAATACTAGTGAGGGTGTTAATCCCTCACTTTATTAAATCAGCTAAAGCATGCCTTAATCAAGCCCTCCTTGGCCGTGGCCAACTTGGGGAATTTCTATGAATATGGAGCAATTGATGGGCTTGATCTCCGTGTTGGGCCTTGCATCTTCAAGTACTCCTTTGATGAGTTGATTGAGAGATTGATGAGCCTTCTTGCTCTTGGACCGAGTCATGGGCCCTCCAAGCCCAATTAGATCCTCTTCATTGTATGCCCTAGGTAGGGTCACATCATCCCCTCCTTCTTGGACTGGATTCGACCTCGAATCTGATTCAGCAATATCTTCATCACCTGCATCAAACAAAGAAAGATCAGCAACATTAAATGTGGCACTAATGTTTCCATACTCACCTGGGAGGTCTAGTTTATAAGCATTGTTGTTGATTCTCTCCAAGACACGAAATGGTCCATCTCCTCTAGGTTGGAGTTTGGATTTCCTTTGTGCAGGAAACCTCTCCTTCCTCATATAGACCCATACTAGGTCTCCGGGTTCAAAGATGATCTCCTTTCGGCCCTTGTTGGCTTGTTTAGCATAGCCCTCATTTTTATGTTCTATTTGGGCCTTGACTTTTTCGTGGATCTTCTTCACATAGTCCGCTTTAGACTTCCCATCCTTATGCTGCAACATAGAAGAGTTAGGCACAGGTAATAAATCAAGAGGGGTTAGTGGTTGAAATCCATACACAATCTCAAATGGTGACATTCTAGTGGTACTATGAGTGGCCCGATTATAAGCAAATTCAACATGGGGCAAGCACTCTTCCCAACTCTTTATATTCTTTTTAATTATTGCCCTCAACAGGGTGGTTAGAGTTCTGTTCACAACTTCAGTTTGGCCATCTGTTTGGGGATGGCACGTGGTGGAAAAGAGGAGTTTAGTCCCAAGCTTTCCCCACAAGGTTCTCCAGAAATGACTAAGGAACTTAGTGTCCCTATCACTTACAATACTTCGTGGTAGACCATGTAGTCGTACCACTTCCTTGAAGAACAAATCAGCAATATGTGTCGCATCATCAATCTTTTTACATGGAATAAAATGTGCCATTTTCGAAAATCTATCTACCACTACAAAGATTGAATCTTTCCCAGCCTTAGAGCGTGGGAGTGCAACAATAAAATCCATTGACAAGTCTATCCAAGGATTATCAGGTACGGGCAAGGGAGTATAAAGCCCATGAGGCATACTCGTAGTTTTGGCCCGTTTACAAATAATACAATTTTCACATAATTTTTGGACATCCCTCCTCATATGAGGCCAATAAAAATGTTCCTTTAATATGTCCAAGGTCTTTTGGACCCCGAAGTGGCCCATTAGACCCCCTTCATGAGACTCCTTAACAAGCAAGTCTCTAATGGATACCTTAGGCAAACATAAGCGATTTTCCTTGAAAAGGAAACCATCTTGCCTATAATATCCATTAACAGCCACATGTTCACATTTATTAAACAATTCAGAAAGTTCAGCATCATCAGCATACAAATCTTTTATGTGTTCGAAACCAAGAAGTTTGGTTTCTAGGGTTGCCAGCAAATTGTGCCTTCTTGATAAGGCATCGGCCACAGTATTGGCCTTTCCCTTTTTATGTTTTATAACATAAGGGAACTGTTCCAGAAATTCAACCCATTTAGCATGTCTTTTATTCAACTTACCTTGCCCCTTGAGGTATTTTAGTGACTCATGGTCACTATGTATGACAAACTCCTTAGAGAGGAGGTAGTGCTGCCATGTTTGTAATGCCCTTACCAAGGCATACAACTCCTTATCATAGGTGGAATAGTTCAGCATGGGTCCACCTAACTTTTCACTGAAATAGGCCACAGGGTGGCCTTCCTGCATCAACACAGCTCCAATACCCACATTAGAAGCATCACATTCTATTTCAAAAGATTTAGCAAAATTAGGTAATGCAAGAATGGGTGCATGTGTTAATTTTTCCTTAAGCCTCTTAAAGGCTTCTTCCTGTTTCTCACCCCATTTGAATCCAACGTTCTTTTTCACAACCTCATTTAAAGGTGCAGCTAGGGTACTGAAGTCCCTAACAAAACGTCGGTAGAAGCTAGCCAAGCCATGGAAGCTTCTAACATCAGTGACAGTTTTGGGGGTGGGCCATTCTTGTATGGCCTTGATCTTTTCTTGATCAACATGGACCCCTTGGGCATTTATCAGAAAGCCCAGAAAAATGACATGGTCCACACAAAAAGAGCATTTCTCAATATTGGCATACAATTTTTCTTTTCTCAAAACAAGTAAGACCTCTCGGAGGTGCTCATAGTGATCATGCATAGTTTTACTGTATATCAATATGTCATCGAAATAGACAACCACAAATTTTCCCAAAAACTCTTTTAAAACATGATTCATTAATCGCATAAATGTGCTGGGTGCATTAGTTAGCCCAAAAGGCATAACTAACCACTCATACAACCCAAACTTGGTTTTAAAAGCAGTTTTCCATTCATCCCCTTCCCTTATTCTAATTTGATGGTACCCACTTTTTAGATCAATTTTAGTAAAAACAGAGGCACCATATAATTCATCCAGCAAATCATCAAGTCTAGGGATAGGGTGACGATACTTTACCGTAATGTTGTTGATGGCTCTACAATCAGTACACATTCTCCAGGACCCATCCTTTTTGGGTACAAGGATGACAGGGACAGCACAAGGACTCATGCTTTCCTGTACCCATCCTTTCTGCATCAGTTCCTCAACTTGCTTTTGTATCTCATGAGTGTCATGAGGGTTGCTCCGATAGGCAGGCCTATTGGGCAAAGATGCTCCGGGGATGAGATCAATATGATGCTCAATTCCCCTTAAAGGTGGGAGGCCACGTGGGACCTCTTGAGGAAATACATCCTCAAATTCCTGCAGAAAACTTTTAACAGCATCAGGCACAACAACATTAGAGTTAGTATTCAAACAAAATTGTTGTCCAATGAGTAAGTAAATGGGTTGTCTTGTAAGGATAGCACCCTTTACTTCCCCTTTGGAAGCCATAAAGCTTTTCTTTTTCTTCTCATCTTTTTTTTCATTCTTTTCTTTTTCCTTCTTTTTTTCTTTTTCAATATTTTTTTCTTTTTCATTCTTTTTTTCTGGATCGTTTCTTTTTTCTTTTTCTTCTTTTTTTTCTCGATCCATCTTTTCTTTCAACTTTTTTTGATCTTCACCTACTTGCCTTGGGGACAAGGGTGATAATACAATTTTCTTGTTACAATGCATAAAGGTATATTTATTGGAGAAGCCATCATGAATGGCTTTCCGGTCATACTGCCAAGGCCTGCCAAGTAGCATATGGCTTGCCTCCATTACAACCACATCACAGAGGACCGAATCCTCATACTTCCCTATAGAAAAGGGGATCTCAGCTTGCTGATTCACAATCATTTCTCCAACCTCGCTTAGCCATTGTAGTCGGTAAGGAGTTGGGTGGGTCCTCGTCACAAGGTTAAGTTTAGAAACCAACCTTGTGCTTACCACATTAGCACAACTGCCACCATCAATGATTAGGGAACAAACATTCCCTTGTACCAAACATCTAGTGTGGAAGATGTTCTCCCTTTGACTCTCCTCATCTTCTCTTACTTGACTCCCTAAGAGCCTCCGCACCATGAGTAAGTCTCCATCTGGAACATGGGCATCTTCTTCACTCTCCTCAGAACTTGAAGTCTCGGATTGAGATTCCACCACTCCATTTTTCATCACCATGGTCCTTCTGGTTGGGCATTGAGAAGCTATGTGACCATGCCCAAGACATTTGAAGCATTTGACCTCCCGACTCCGAGTAGTATTTTCCATGGGCTTCTTCCCTTGGGAAGAGCTCACGGCCTCCTTAGGATTAGGGCCCTCCTTCTTGTTTCTATCCTTCCACCCCGAAGACTGGAATTTTGAGTTGGAGGAGTATTTTGATTTCCTCCTCTTCAGTTGTTGTTCCACCTTAATGGCTTGTTGGACCAGATCCTCCAGCTCCACATAAGGTTGTAACTCTACCACATCCTGGATGTCTTGATTTAACCCATGAAGGAAACGTGCCATTGTAGCTTCACGATCCTCATGAAAGTTAGATCTTAACAGAGCCAACTCCATCTCTTTAAAGTACTCGTCTACAGACTTGGTACCTTGGGTCAGCCGCTGAAGTTTGTTATGGATATCCCGTTGAAAGGATGCCGGAACAAACCTCTTTCGCATTATTACCTTCATCTCATCCCAATTGTCTACTGGTTCAGCACCGCATCGCCTCCTCTCTTTTTGGAGTTGATCCCACCAGACCATAGCATATTCCTTGAACTCGAGTGCTGCCACCTTGACTTTCTTTTCTTCGGTATAGTTGTGACATTCGAACACTTGTTCGATTTTGAGTTCCCACTCCAAGTAAGCCTCAGGGTTATTCATCCCCATGAATGTAGGGATTTTAACCTTGATGCCTTCCAACCGATCATCTCTCCTATGACCTCCATCATGCCTCCTTTCTCTCCGTCTCCTTCTCCTCTCGGTTTCAGAATCACTAGAGTCGATGTTTCGGCGTCTTTGGTTCTGAACCCGCATTTCCTCCATTTGTTGTTGGAGGGTTCTAAATTGTTCATGAATTTCATGAAGGGACTGTAGGTAGGCTGCCGTCCTAGGGGACTCTCCTCCATTACCTGCAAAATTAGACATACTTTTTCTTTGGTTAGTAATAAAACTCTCTTGCTCACTTTTTCCTCTCTTTTTTTTTTTGTATTTCTTTTTTGTATTTGTGAATGTCTCTCCCTCACGTACTCTCTATTCCTTCTTTGTGTTCTTGATTAAATCAAGGTCAAGAGTACTCAATTGTGACAAACAGCGAAACAGCAACAACAATATCAAGCAATTTATATGATGAGGCACCTTTTTGGTTTAATAATTGAGATAGCACGAGGCTGTGATTAGGAGTATTACGTTTTCAGATTTATGATAGCCAATGGCTGTGGATACAATAATATAACGTTTTCGAATAATAGCACGAGGCTGTGATTAGGAGTATTACGTTTTCAGATTTATGATAGCCAATGGCTGTGGATACAGTAATATAACGTTTTCGAATAATAATATCAACTGAAACAGCAAAACTTTTGAAAATAAATTACTAAGACAATTTTACCAACAAGAACTAGCTCTGAATACCACTTGATGTAATCCTATAGGGGGATTACGTTTTTGTTTTGGATCATTCTTGATGGTAATTACTTTTTGGGACTTTCGGAGTTGTATTTGTTTTGGATGTTTTGAATGTTGTTTGGTTGTGTTTTGGGCCGTGGGGTTTTGATTGTGTTTGATGGATTTGGTGGTTGTTTGGTTGATGATTGGTGTACTTGTGATGTTATGGAATGTGTTTGGGATATGTTTGGGGAATTTTGGCCGTGAGGATTAGGGTTATGTGAGAGTGTTTTATGGGTGTTTGGCCGTGGGAAATGAGGGGATTTTGGGTGGTTTTGGTGAGTGTTTGGCCGTGAGTTTGGGAACAAGAAGATGGAGAAGACAAGAAGGATGGAGGCGCCACAAGAAGTGATTCTTGATAAGCCTTAAGGAATTTTCGCCACAAGATGAGTATCTTGATAAGAAAACAAGCTTGGTTGAACCAAGAACACTAGGAGGAATGCACTCACTAGCTATGGAATATTTCCAACAAAAATCTGAATTGTCTCATTTCATTTTGCTTGCCATTACATATAGGGAATTCGGTTGCCCTATTGATTCTAATTGAAAGCATATTAATTTGGCATTCAAGCCTTGATTCAAACAAAGAAAACGTGTGAAATGGTATTAAAACCCTTGATGCACTCAGATTGCTCTTTCCATATATGGCAGCTTGTGTGATGATGTATCCAGCCTTTTTTAGCACAAGGTTCACCCTCCTTGATTCATCTTCAATTTCTCACGTGTAGTCTTCTTTAAAGGAGGAGTTTGCATTTGAAAATTCTTTCCTAATTGGCATACTTGTTCCTAATCTGATTTGATTTGAAAATTGGAACAAGTATGGAAACTTTCAATTTGTTTCCTTCTTTTGAGCCACACGTGCACTCTCTCTTTGGTAACCTTTTGAATTGTTTCCATAATGATGTTGCTCAATTAAGGAGGTGATATTCTTTGATTTGAGGCTGATTTCCCTTGGAATTACACGCCCCCCTTCATGCTCTTCATAAGGAAAGATTTCCTTTAATTCCTTGCTGGTTGCATGCCATCTTCAAGTCCTCCCATAAGGAAAGGAATTCAAACCTGGATTACAAGTTCCTAATGGCCATTTAATAAGGTAATTTCGGCCATATTTATTTTAGATACAAAGTAATAAAAGTTCCAAAGTAAAATAGGTAACTATCAAGTTCTTAAATACTAGTGAGGGTGTTAATCCCTCACTTTATTAAATCAGCTAAAGCATGCCTTAATCAAGCCCTCCTTGGCCGTGGCCAACTTGGGGAATTTCTATGAATATGGAGCAATTGATGGGCTTGATCTCCGTGTTGGGCCTTGCATCTTCAAGTACTCCTTTGATGAGTTGATTGAGAGATTGATGAGCCTTCTTGCTCTTGGACCGAGTCATGGGCCCTCCAAGCCCAATTAGATCCTCTTCATTGTATGCCCTAGGTAGGGTCACATCAGAAGGTCTCATCAATATCTATACCTTCTTCCTGATTGTATCCTTGTGCTACTAGTCTAGCTTTATTTCTAACAATAGTTCCATTTTCATATAATTTATTACGGAATACCCAACGAGTTCATATAACATGCCTATTATCTGGTTAGGAACAAGTTCTCAAACTTCATTTCTCTCAAATTGGTTCAATTATTCTTGCATAGCAAGAATCTAGTGTTCATCCTCGATTGCATCATCAATCTTAGAAGGTTCTATTTGAGAAATGAAGGCCATGTTCAAACAGGCATCATTTAGCTTTAAACGAGTAGTGACGCCCTTACTTATGTCGCCAATGATGTTGTCAATAGGATGGTCTCAATGAGTTCTCTAGTATTTGGGTACATCAGAATGAATATGCTCTTCTTGAGAGGATAAAACATCTTCCATTTTCAAGTGCTCAATATTGGTTGTTGCATTGGTAACAGAATCCTCCTTTAAAAGGGAACTTGGCAAGTCCTCTTCATCAAGAGTTAACCCATCCTTTATTATAGGATTGGTTTCATCAAAAGATACATGAACATATTTTTCCATGGCTAAAGTTCTTTTATTGAAAATTCTATAAGCTTTACTCGTAAGAGAGTAGCCTAGGAAGAGTCCTTCATCAGCTTCTGCGTCAAACTTGCCTAAGTTATCTTTACCACTATTTAACACAAAACATTTACAACAAAATACATGCAAATGAGAAATGTTTGGTTTTCTACCTTTAAAGAGTTCATATGGGGTTTTCTTGAGAATTGGTCTTATAAGAACTATGTTAGAAACATAGCAAGTCGTACTAACTACATCAGCCCATAAATATTTTGGGAGATTAATTTCATTCAACATTGTAAGAGCAAGTTCTTCTAAGGACCGATTCTTTCTCTCTACAACACCATTTTGATGTGGTGTTCTAAGAGCATAAAAATTGTGATTGATACCTAGATCATCACAGAATTCTTCAAAATAAGCGTTTTGAAATTCTCCCCCATGATCACTTCTTATAGCAGCGATTTTATAAGATTTTTTATTTTGAACTATTTTAGCATATT
>NC_032019.1:8326026-8353062 GCF_001865875.1 Lupinus angustifolius | reverse complement strand
TATATATGCTATTTTTATAAAATTTTCGAAATAAAAAAGGAAATGTTTGCTAATAAAGCAAGTTAATACAATAAAAAAATAGGAAATATTTCATTTTGATTTTTCATGGAACAAATTTATTCTGAGCTGAATATTACATTTAATTTACACATGTAACTTCACCACTATAATTTGTGAACTCTTTTTCATATGAAAATTGTAATTTGTGCTTCACCTGAACATGCTTGCAGATGGTTGTTACGCAAGCAAAATAATTATCAAACCCATTAGGTTTCTGAACATAACGTGGCTATGTCGTTAGCTATAATGACAATGCACGAGACATACTACAAAAATTATTGATTCTTTTCTTCGAAATCAAATTGTACTCTCAATTACATGTGAATTAATCAAAGGTACTAAAAATTGTTGGCATGGCCAATGTTGGGTAGAAAGTGCTTCTCCAAGTGTCATTTAGGACAGTTAGTTAATTGTGGCTCAAATTAATAAAAAAAACATAATTGCTACTTTGCTAGATTAAGACACAAAATCGGTTAGAAGAATTGTCATTATCCACTTCAAAAACTGTTCTTATTGACATGTGCAAACAATCTTATATCTTAATTAATTAATCTTTTTCTAAACAAAATAGTACAGTGTATATAATTGCAGTGTTGGATATGATTTCATCATTTTGTTAGGTATGTTGGTTGTTGAAATGTAATTGTACTATGTCATTGCATATAAATTCAAATTTTGTTCCCTTTCAAGTTACACTTGGGCCTTTTGGCCACATGGGGTGACACGTGCCTTGCTTCAATCTTCTCTCTGACGAATGTTAAGCTTTATAATAATATAATTATTATTATATTTTCCAACCCAAGTTGCAAATTTTCTTGATAGCTAGGCATAGGAGAAATTAATAATGGTATTAGGATAGTCAAGTTTGTTTAAAAAGTAAGATATATTTTTTATTATTAGACACCATGTCGTTAATATCTTAGGTAATGACATAAAAATTCTTTATGACATGATATTTATGACTCCATGGAAAAGGAAGATCTTAGTATTTGGAGGTTTGAAAATAAAAATACCGAAAGACCAAAGTGCTGTGACTTGCATGTATAGGATGAAAACCTAGGTTTAGCTATGTCAGTATTTAATTAATATATACCATAAGATCTGAGCAGCCATTAGCACCCGTCGACTTGGTTATCAAGAGATATATAATTAGATCAGATAACATTCCATTATTGTTATTAAGCATGTCGTAAGATTTGTATAAAGTAAAGTGTCCCCATGAAACACGACTAGACTGATAGAATTGTAAGACATAAAATATGAATATAAGTTCAAAATCTAACAACTATATAATTTTTCCTCTCCTTTGTCGAAATTTACCCTTTAAAAATTATCAAGATTAAGCTAAAATATATAAACATTTTCATAAATATTATGTGCTGTAGTTAGTGCGCAAATAGTATTTTGGTCTTTACTTTTCAATTTGACATAGAGGGAAAACAAGAAAAAGTCAAGTTAATAAGAATCAGAGAAACATTTGAAAGCCAAATTTTTTGACATTTTAATAAATATGGGTAGATGCAAGTCATATAACCTTTGAGACAACAATTCAGTCACAATTTGATTTTAGTAACTCCCATAACCTTAAAATATTTGTGCACATAATGATCGCGGACCAAACTTAAAACCATATGTGAGAAAACTTGAATTGTTGGGAAGATGTTGCATCATTGAACAAATAAATGGTTGATTGATATGCATGTAGAAACTTCCAAAACGTGTGTTGCCACATTAACCTTTAGGTTCGATTCGCTCTCACCAATTTAAGTGTATTGGATGCAAATGGGATGAACAGCGAATCCCCTTCAGGATACTTTGGAAAACTTTGATGTGTTTTGCATCAACATACCAAGCATATTTTTCAATAGAGAAATAAAGGATGATTTCTACACTTCTCTCATGCATTAGAGAAATGGATGATGATTTCTTAGATAAGAAATTTTGGATTTTCGGATGTCTCATTATGCCTTGAAGTGTCTCTATTTATAGAGAAATAAATGCCACTTGGTGAAAAGAAACACTTTTGGGATTCTACACTAATTCACGAATAGCCATATACTAACACGGTTCACTTATAATTTGAATGAGTTCTGTAGCTTAGTGGTAAGGTATACTGTTTGACAAGTAACACATCCTTGGTTCAAATCTGTGTGGTTGCATTGTTTCATTTTTATTCACGTTAATAATGAATAAAACATGTACAAAACCATCCTAGTAGGATCAAACTCATAACCTCCAATTCATTGGCAATAACTACAACCATTGAACCAATTATCATTCTATTTCATATAGAATGAAACCAAAATATGTATATACTCGGTGAATTCAGATATTTTGGAAATATCTCTCGGACCATATCTCATAGCACACTGAATAGGTATTCCCATCAAAGACTACTCAGGAAATTAAAGCAATGAATATAAGACATAAACTAATAATTTTTACATCTCTAATCAGTTTAAGTTAATACATACACTCCTTTTAAACTTGTGGTAAAATGATACTTGTCTTACCCATCTCAAACGCTCTTATGCTTTATTTGGTTCATAAGAGAAAATAAGAAGAGATAAAGAGGTAAGAAAGAAAAAGGTAAGAAAGAAAGAGGTGAGAAAGAGAAAGAAAAGAAATGAAGTAGATTTTTATGATGTTTGGTATAAGAGAAGAATGAGAGAAAATGAATAGAAATATATATATTTTTCTCTTTATCTTTTATTTGGTTGGGTAGAAAATAAGAAGATAGAGATGATATTATGATTCAAATGACGAAAATATCCCTAAAATAAAGAGAAGAGAGAGAAAATTGATGTTTTATTATTAATTAAAAATAAATATTATAATTTTAAATTATATATGTTATTATATATTTTATTATAATATCAATTAACTTTTTTAATTGATATTTTTTAAATTAAAAAAGACCTATTATACTATTTAAAACTACTAAATAGAGAAAATAAACAAAATTGAAGGACATTTTGAGATTTCAACAAAAAATTCATTATCTCTTCTCTTTCTATCCAAAGTATGAGAGAATTCATTTGTGGTGGGTCTCACCCACTTTTTCTTGTCTTCCCTCATTCTCATCCAAATGAGAGAAATATTCACTTTCTCTTTCACCATTTTCTCTCACCTCTATTTCACCTCAAATAAAGAGAGGTTTAATTAGTTATTCCTCAAAGATGAGTAGATCTGTTGTCTCACTTCTTGTGCCACTCCATATGCTATAATTTTTGATTGGTTGAAATTTTTTTATTTGAATTAAAATTATAATTATTAAATATTTTTCTAGTCAATCATATCTCATAACACATGGAGTGACACGAAGTAATAGTTCAACATATATAAACACTTAAAGGAGTTACCTTCTGTCAGCTAGTTTCCACGTGGAGTTCATCCACCGCGCCAATCTCATGTATTTCTCAGGTGAGGCCGAGATGGAGAAATCTATTGTAAAATGAGATATAATAAAAAGGTATAATTAGATAAGATGACCATAGATTATTGAACTTGTAAATAATTAAGACGTTTGAAAAAAAAAAACAATGCGCTAACAATATAAATTTCTTATACGCTTTCAATCTATTATCTATTATTAATTTTTAATTGTCATTGGCTCTTTAAAAACATTAATAATTGATGACTGATATATTATCTGTATACAAATTTTAACATTGATATATATAGATATTATACTCAAAATAAAATACAAAAACATTGAGTAAAGTTTCACATATATTATTTTAGGAAGCTTGACGCAGTCTCACGTTGCAAACAAAAAATATGATCATGAACTTATATATAAAGTAAATGTTGTAATTCAAATTATTATTTTATATTTCAGAGTTCCTTTTGGCTAGAGAATAGCCTCTCACCTTCTATCAGCCACATTCCTATTTTAAAAGTATTAAGTAATTAATTTTTATATATTTCATTTTATAGAATTAAAATATGTTTTTTGTCTTTATTAGATATACAACTTATAATTAATGTGTTTGATATGTTTATATAGGAATAAAAATTGAAGGGCAAAATATGAATATATAAATTATACCTGTAGTTACACCTTGTTAATAGTATAGGTATATACCTTTTTACAATTTTATGAGCAATAGTCCAAAGGGGTTTTTCCATTATAATGTCATTAGAAATTAGATGTAGAATTGGATGCTACACAGATTAATGGATCCACAATTATTTGCTTATTATATAGAGAGAAATGTGTTTTTTATATTGGAAATAAAAGTAACAATAAAAAATATACTTAGAGAAAATTTCTAAAAATTTGTGTTTGGTGTTCCAGTTTTGAAATTTTATTATTATAATAATATAATACTATTATTTTTAAGGGCTGAGTAACTTCACTTCACATTAGTATTAACATGTTTTACATAAAGAAATATTTTTTATTGCTATAAGTTTATAGTGGCAAATCTACCTAAAATTCAACATTACATTTGGTTGATGTAATTTAAATTTAGTTACACCATGTGACTGTCATTAGATGTAATTAATTTGGTATATTCTTATATGATTCTTTTCAAAATTATATGTAAAAAAAATTTACTACAATTTTCTTACATTAATTAACTAATTAGAAAAATATCATTTATTATTGGATAGAAATAAAACTTAAACAACAAATCTAATAATTGTTAATTTTAATGATATAAATATAATTCTTAATTCACATGATACAATTAAAAAAAAGTCTTATAAAAAATATAATAGCAGAATATAAAGTTGTGAACAATTTTTAATTCCATAAGGTCGTAGTAGAGTAGGAAAAAAAGCAAAGAAAGTATTGAAATGACAGAAAGTCAAAGCACTGTTTGTGTTACTGTTGTTAACCCTGGAGGATGAGTCGAGGTAAGAGTGAACAAGGGGAAAATCGGGGAAAGGATCCATTTTTTCTGGGCAAAAGAGGAAGAAGAGTGAAGAGCCATGATGAGTTGGGATTCACTTGATTATCTTTTCATGAGTTTGGTTAAGTGCCTATAAATATTGTATAAACTATACAAAATGAAAACAATAATTAAAAAAAATAATGAAGTACAGCACTTTCAAAAATAAATTCAACTTTTAAGATAATATTACTTATTTTCCTTAACAGTAACATTATTCTCTGATATGGTAGAGTAATGTTATATTTTTGTATTAAATTTTTTTAACAATTAAAAATAAAAATAATAATTTATAAATTAATGATTATTAAATAAAATATAATCTTATGATATATATATCACTTATTTATGGAGGACTTGTAGAAAGATATATCATTTTATTTTATTTTATTTGAGTAAGTTTAATTATTTTTTTGACTTGGGAGTTTGGGTCCCATTCCGACCACTACTGTGTGTTACGGATTGAATGATAAAGAGCACCGCACGTGGAGTCTGAATCAAGGGTCTGTCCATTGTCCAACCACAATCAATTGACACCCTGTATTACACTATTATTATTATTGCGCATATATTTCACCATTTTCTTTTTCATTTCCTTTTACCCTCAATGAAAAATTAAAGGCAAACCAGGCACAAACCCTTTAATCTTTATTAGCAATTTACAAAACAATCCTCATAAGGGTATCTTTTTTAAAACAATCCTATAACTGAGAAAATTTTAAATTAATTTTATACAGGATAATATGAACAGATTTTATATTAACGTTTAATAATATTTTATCAATTTCTTAAATAAGTTTGACTTTATTAATTGTTAGAGGCATGCAGAAGATATTAATTTATAGTTGTATTTTGGTACACAAAAGATTATTGAAATAATTTAAACTTCTATATAAATTTTAAATACAAATATTATATTGTTCAACAAGTGCATTTATTTCTTTCATAGCGAGGCCAACAGAAAAGACAAATTAATTTATTATAAGTTATTCATTACATGGGGTAATAAGAAATATAATATGATGTTATAAATCATATCTAAAAGTCTGTTTCGCACAAATGAAAATATATCATATAAATTAAAAATAAAATATCCATTAGTCATTGGTGAAGACAATGTTTAAGACATGATTTGAGAATAAAAATCATCTATCTTTAACAAAGTCTTATTCCCTGTCTTGAGCAAATAAGATATTATCACATCAGTAAAAAAAAAACTAATATAAATAACATAATCATATTCCAAAATAAGAAATGTGATATCATTAGGAACATAAGATCATTATCATAATTTGGGATAGGTGATCTTCATATTTTTTATAATAGTTGGAGGATGAGCAAATAAGATATTATCACATCAGTAAAAAAAAAAAAAAAAACTAATATAAATAACATAATCATAGTCCAAAATAAGGAATGTGATATCATTAGGAACATAAGATCATTATTATAATTTGGGATAGGTGATCTTCATATTTTTTATAATAGTTGGAGGAAAATTGAAAAAATAGTCATATAGTTTTTAGGTTACAAACTACTTAGAATACGAGTGAAATACTAATCTTTAAAAGTATGATTTAACATCTATCCAAAGTCCCTTTCAACAATTTTATTTATAGGCAATTAATTTAGGGTACTTAACATTGAATATTTATAGTGAGTTATAGTAGAGCATTTACAGTCAAATTTGCTTGTCATTAATGGAAGAAAAAAAGTAGTCTCAAGGCAAATTTTATTTCTTATCAATCAAATTTCATAAAATAAATTTATATTTATGATGTTTTAGTTAAACATGAATTTAATTGGGCAGGAATACAAAGTAAAATAAAATATGGACATATAATCTCATCCACTAATACTCTCATGGAAATGTGATTCTATAGTGTATAGTACCATATAATAATAAACAAAATATAACATGATACATTTATTTTTTTTATTTATCTTGAAATAAAATAAGTACCATACAGTAACAAACATGACACATTTTTTATTTATTTATCTTGAAATAAAATAAGTACTTCTCTCCATTATTTTACAGGACTATTATTAATTTCTAACACTACCCAAAACAAAGAAAATTAAACTGATTCCAATATAACAAAACAAAGAGAAAAAACCACTGTTTTTTTTTTGAAATTGAACATAGGCCTTATTATTCCCACTCATTATTTTTGTTGCTTAAAGCTTGCCCTCTTCTCCCTTATCCTCTATCATTCACTCTCTCTCCTTTTCTCTCTCTTTTCAGAGAGAACAACTCAGCTGCAAGTTCCCATCTGAAAGGAATTCTATGTTCCACAAACACAAACAGAGAAAAGAGAGACCCACTAGCCCACTAACCAAGAATTTCAGGGTCACCTCTTACACATACACAAACTGAGAGGAAAAAAACACTAGTGGCACTACTACTACTAGCACTTCTAAGAGATAGAAAGCAAAAAAAAAATATTTTTTAAAATTAAACCCCACAATTTTTTTAAAAAGTGCTTATACAGAAGCAGTTTTTTATTTGTTATATGAGATAAGATCAGGGATCATGGAATTGGAAGCTGAAGCTGATCATCAAAATGGGATCCGAAGCAGACCCAATTTCCCACTTCAGCTATTAGAGAAAAAAGATAATGATGATTCATCAGAACACCCTTGTTCCACCACCGCAAACGACAACAGTGTCGGCGGCGGTGGAGACATCAACAACAGCCTCAGCTTTGGGGAGCAATCTAAGAAGCCGCCGCCAAAGCGAACCTCTACCAAGGACAGGCACACCAAGGTTGATGGCCGCGGCCGCCGGATCCGCATGCCGGCTGCCTGCGCCGCCAGGGTGTTCCAGCTGACGCGGGAACTTGGCCACAAATCCGACGGCGAGACTATTGAATGGCTCCTACAGCAGGCGGAGCCTGCTGTGATCGCCGCCACTGGTACTGGCACCATCCCGGCCAACTTTACTTCCCTCAACATCTCCCTCAGAAGCTCCGGCTCCACCATGTCGGCGCCGTCGCACTACTTCCGGGGAAACTACTTCAATCCTAGCACGTTCTCATCCAACGCTGCTGCGGCTCAGTTAAGGAACCGTGGAGAATGGGAATGGAACATGAACAACAACAACAACAAGAACATGCTCATGGAAGATTCTCGTAGGTCTACCATGTTGTTCCCCGGTTCCTCGGAGAATTCTAATAACAATATCACATCGCTTTTGAATTTCAACCCTAATGTGAATGCCATGCTACAAACCAAACAAGAAGAACCTGGAAGCGGTGGTGGTAGTCTTGAATTAATGGCCAGTGATTCTGATGCAAGTTTAGGAAGAAAAAGAAGGCAAGAACAACCAGAAGTGTCAAATATGGGAAGCTATTTACTACAATCTAGTACTTCGGGGTCGATTCCGGCGAGTCACGCTTCCAATTCGGCGACTTTTTGGATGGTGGCGGGTAACGGTAACCAAGGCATGAGCGGTGGTAACAATGGTGGTGATCCAATTTGGGCAATTCCCTCTGTTGCTGGGAATAGTGGAATGTATAGAGGTGCCATGTCAAGTGGTGGGATTCATTTCATGAATTTTGCTTCTCCAATGCCACTTATGCCCGGTGGTGGACAACTAGGTCCAGGAATGGGTGGTGGCAGCGGCGGCGGTGCTGCAATGGTAAATGAAAGTAACTTAGGTATGCTTGCAGCACTTAATGCTTATAGGCAGATGCAGGCCAACGGCGGCGTACCGGAGTCTCCGGCAAGCACCAGGCATCATCACGGAGGAGATGATGGGCATGACACAAGCAGTCAACATTCCTAAATGAAGATCAAATAATTTTCAAGTGTATGATCTGATGCTAGTTTCTTAATTTTATCATTACTTCTCTACTATATATAATTAGTACTTTTGCAAACTATATTATTTACATATATATTATTATATAATATATGTCCATTTGCAAAATATGCAGGGGGCAAGTTTGATTTGCTTTTATATTTTGAGAGTTCGGCAATTCGATTTTGGTGTGATTTTGTTGAGGATCATGTTAGGGTTTGAGAAGAAACATACGCATATTTTAACAAGGGTGTTCCAGTATTTAATTTTCTATTATATATGCTGTAAAGTTGTTTAGATAGGTGGTTATTCTCTTATTAATCAGATCATGTTTTTATGATCTGGGATTTGTTGCTTGGCATTATTTTGCATTATATCATTATCACCTATGATAAAGAGACATGCTATTTAATTAGCTAATTAAATAATTAGTGTCATTTAGAGGAAAGCTGGCTAGGTTTAACAAACATCATTATAACTGTCTATTATTGCTGTGAGAAAAAAAAAATATATAAGGTACGAATTTGATAATTTACTGCATTGAGTTGTTGAAAAGAAGATGCTGCTGCACTTCTGGTGAGTACTGCTAAGACTGTCACATGCATGATGCATCCCTTATTGCTGCAGTTGTGTGAATTATGTATATGTACTAGTGTACTATACTATATAGCTAGGGACCATAACATATAGATGCATTGGATATCAATTTCACAAGCCCTTTCTTAAACTCAGGTGGTGACTGATGAGTCTCTAAGGGGTTGCCCAAAATTGATGTACAAGCACTAGTGGAGCTAGAGCTTCATTCTTTCTATTTCTCATATAAGGCTTAGCAATAGCATCATAGCTAGAGTTTATTATTTGTTGGACTTTGCAGGAATAAAGGGTAATGATTTTCTAAGCTATGAACTTATCTCACTCATCACTCATTTGTACCACTCATTGCTATTATTCTGAACTGTTGTTTTCACTGAATTAATAAGCTAGCTATTCCATAATTAGGTTTTCTGAGAGGGTGAAGTTATAATTTGTTGTGTGACTCAGTTTTAGCCCCATTATTAGTTCTTATATAAGAAATAATAAGACATTAGGTCTTTAGATATATAGCAACTTTCTACTTTTCCTTTTAGCTTATATATTAAACGGAAATGGTCATGTTGTACAAATGGACTCCTTTACACAATTTCATCATTAGACAGCGTGAATTAATTTGCTTTCTATGAGCCAAAAGCACATTACTATTAGTTGGAGTGACATTAATTTTGTCATTAAAATCTTGTGTAGTTATCTCTTTAAATAAATATTGACAACTAATTAGAAAAATATCGTCTATTCATCTACAATATCTTCTCTCTTAACTAGTGCAGTTTTTTCATTTGTCATCATTTAATTGTATAAACAAAATAGGGGAGATGGGATCATAAAGAAAATTAAATACTTATCAATTCAGACTTAAAATGGAAAATAAATAAATGTCAAACTAATTAGTTAAATCGTATTTTGCAAATGAAGGTTATCTATCTTAGTGATTTGGATTGAACTATGTCAAACAAAGAGCTCTTGGATTTGATTCCAGTTGACAATTATTGACAAGTAATTGGCAAGTGGAAAAAAAGACACCATACTTTTTGAAAAGAAGGGTTTTAATAATCATTTCGTTTTTTTCTTCTTCTTTTTTATTTTTCATCGGGACATATTATGATGTGTGCCGCAACATTTGAACACCCCTTCATTTTACCCTTATATATCAACTAAAACATAATACGAGGTTATCACAAATAAAACACTTGTAAACAAAAGATTTTTGTTGGCATCCGAAATTAACTATCATTTTAAGAACCCTTGTTCCTTATTTAGTGACATATATTTTGATGCACGTACATGCATTAGTAAGCATAGTGCATGGCATAGTACTTACTTTGGGTAGGTAAGCCTGGGAAGAAGCTAGGTAGGTCAGATTTGGGTACCTTTGTTAGGTAAACCAATGAGTCTCCACCAAAAAAGAAAAAGCTATGCGATGAGTATACTCATGCGTGGAACAGTACATAAGTCATCATCAACTAGAGTCTAGAAATGTTCAAGTGTCTTTGCTTTTTTATTTATTTTAATAGCATTATAATTTAAAACTCTATTTCAAGATTTTATCTTGTTATATCTCTGCTACAGAATTCTCAGCCGACTAGACGAAATAAAATAAAATTGAAATATAAGCATCATACACGCAGGGATAAATTGCTAAAGAATCAATGGGTTAGATAAGGATCGATTGATTAAAAGCACATGTTTAGAACGTTAGTTTATCTATACAAATATGTATGATGAAAATTAAAACTCACCAACTAATTTTAGTTCAAAATATATGATGGCTAAGGTGAAGGGATTTAAGTAATGAAGTGAAAGAAGTTTTGATTCGTGTCTCGCCATAACAAATTAAAAAAGAAAGATATAAATGTGGTTTGATGGCTAAGGGAGAAGGTGTGGAATGAAAGAGGTTGAGAGTTCAAGTCTTGCTCATGACAAATACTAACATAATAACGGTTGTCGATTAAATCCCTTTTTTAACAAGTATGAACTCGCCTAAATTTGGTTAGGAGAGGTATTCTGCGGGATGATGCACAAACAGGATGTGTTTTCTGCGGTTCGGTGGAAGAATCAGTCGACCATTTATTCTTCTCCTGCTATTTCGCTTATGATGTATGGCAAACTATTTTCTCCTGGTTCGGAATTAATTCTGTCATTCCAGCTGGAATTAGGAATAACTTCCTATCCCATTGGTTTTATTTGCGACTAGGAAAACCATATCATAATCAGTGGATGTCTATCTGGTTTGTCACTTTGTGGTCTCTTTGGTTGGCAAGGAATAAAGTTATTTTTGATCATTCCCCTTGTCTTCTTCACGAGGTAATTTTTGCTATCCAACTTCATTCTTGGAACATTCTATCTGCTAGATGTGCTCCATTCCCTTACTCGTTCATGGATTAGGTGTGGAACCCTTCAAATTGTTTGAACTGGCATTTGTAAAGATGTTTGTGGATAGGAACACCACTTGTTCTCCTAATTCTTTCTTTTTTTAATATAATTTATTGCTGATAAAAAAAAAAAGTATGACATGTTTCATCATAATATCTTTTAAGCTCAAGTTTGAAATATTTACTTATAACAATTTTTCTTGTAGACTATGCATCACCTGTTTTAAGACTTATTTGATCTATTAACCTGGCCAAAAGCTTATTGTAAAGTAAGACCTTTAAATGATCAATACACCTACATCCAAATAAGCATGCAAATATGCTTTGCAAGGGTTGAACGGATGGGAGTAACTTCCATATGCTAGTGTGAGTTAAAGACTTACGATTATTGAGTGGGAGGGAAATGAAAATTGAGAATGATTTTTTTGAGTTACTCTTCTTGATTTAACGTTTTAGCCTTTTAGATTTTAGAATTTAAGGTAAAAGTAAAATAGTATAAATAATAATAATGTTATGTATAATTATAATTAATCAGGAGAATCTATTGGTCTAAGAGGCATTTTATCTAGCCTAAAGCTTAACCTAATAAAGTAAACAAAATTAAAAAACTTATGTGTGGCCTTTTTTGAAACGGGTCTAGCCATCCAAGTTTCTCACGAGCAAGGCCACGAGCCTGTCATAGATCAGCTGATATATTTCTATCCTATGCGATAGTGAATTATTTTTGAATTAAGTAAGATTTCGTACTCAAAAATCTTGAGTAAAAAAGAAAACGGGTGATGTGAGAGCTTTCATGGATCCCTCCCTACATAGACTTTTGTTCTATGTCAAGACTAGCATCAACAGAACGTTTTAGAATTATTGCTTCTAGAGATATGAACGATGTTTTTTAGGTTAAGTTATGGACTAAGGTAATGTATATTAAAATAAGCTGAAATATAAATTAAGTATATCTTGTATCAAAATGAAATTATAAACTTAATTTTTTTTGTTGAAAAAATAAGCTAAAAGTAGAAGCTTTAAAATTATGGGTTGATTTATTTTTTGTTAGTTTAATTTTTTCTATTTTACCACATCATAACTTTATCTTTCTACTCATTTTACTGTTCCACCAAACACCATAATTCTTCGCATCATTACCATAACTTATTAAAACTTTTATATAAAACTTGACATTTGTGTATTATTTGTTTCATGAATTGTGTAATTCAAGTTTATCAACTTCTATTTATTTGTGTGTCATATCGTTTTTTAATATTAATATTGGTTTTTATATTGTATTTTATTTTAATATATTTTTTAGCATTTGTTACGCAATATTAAAATTTTATAGTAAATATATATGATGATAAATATTTAAAAAATGTATATTTAAAAAATAGTGTAAAAAACAACTAAAATAATCATAACACAAACAAATAACTTCATAGCATTTTCCGTAATTTACTATGTAAAAAACAATCTTTCTATCTTACTCTGAAAACCAGATTAGTTTATATTCTGTTTTCAGCTAAGGTACCTAAACATAAATAGATTATAATATCTCAGTTTATAATCTCACAGTTTATAAACTGAAACTAAAAACATAATCTATATCGAACACACACTAAATTACTCTTTTTAAGACATTCATGATACTTCCCTCAATTGTGCAAACATTCTAGCATCTGAATTGTACCTAACATGAAACAATCCAATTCTTAGTGATTCAATATCGTAATGTGCAATGGAAATCATAAAAATATATCCTCACTACAATATTATTGGCAAAAGCAAATATGCGGACCACATATTAATTCACTTAGTAGCGAATTACTTTTTAGTTGTAAGATAATAAAATTTGGTTACCAGTTATCGTTTTGTGCATCTTTTAGAAGTCGTGCTAACATTATACAACTTTAGTATAGAAGTCATGGATACAACTTCTTATCAATATAGAAGTCGTGATGACATATAACAACTTCTAAATGGAAGTCGTGATAGTGTAATACAACTTCTGTTCAGAAGTCGTGATGGTACATAACGATTTCTGAATGGAAGTCATAATGATATAATACAACTTCTAGTCAATATAGAAGTCGTGATGACACATAACAACTTCTGAATGGAAGTCGTGATGAGATATCACGACTTTTGGATAGGCTATAACGACTTTCGGTCAGTATAGAAGTCATTCTATGCCAACCCGACTTCCCATAGAAGTCGTATTTCAGTATCACGACTTCTGAACTGTAATGAAATGCCTCACAAAAGTCGTAATTTGTTATCACGACTTCTAAACTGTAACCAAAGACCTCACATACGTTGTACTTTAGTATCACGACTTCTAAATAACAATAGTAGCCGATCACGATTTTGACGGATGAGAATATGATCATCCGATCCAACAGCTAAAAAACAGTTCACTTGGAAGTAAACCAACTTGTAGTTCGCAAGTTAGTCGCCACCAATATTATTACTCTCTTTGTATTTCTTTGTATGAAGAAATGTTAGCGAATGATACATTGCTTTGTTCCACTTATTTGCCTCTTAAAAACCTTGTTGGCAATGAAAAAATAATGGACAACATATTACATTTATAAACGGTTGGAATCTTGTAGGAAAACATGGGGCAAAAATCATGGAATAATTTATGGTTGATTACAAAAAATTAAGATACAATTCTCTATTCCTCAGACCAGTTAATGAAATGAGGATTGAGGAGTACCAATATTCTGCTTGGTAATTGTACAGAAGTGTAACATTTTTTGTTTGTATCAATTGTCTAATTGTCAAACAGATAAGAATTACATATGCCAAAAAATAAATTATTTGATCAACCAACCAGCTCGGCTTGGTTCCCATGTATGTATAGGATGTTGAGATTAACTCATCCTCCTTCACAAAAGTCTTTGTACTCCTTGGGGTAATTAAACCCCAAATTTCAATTTTCCACCTTATAAACACCACAAGAGTGAGCTATACTCAATATGAGAGTAAGACTATACTTTTTTTTATCAATTCTCTTCTTCTTTTGATCTAATGTTGTAAATGTGTATAATCTTCAAGAGTAGGTTGTCATTTAACTAGTTATTTGATTAAAGTTTCTTCTAGACCTTTTTTTTTGTGATTGAGGATAATTTACTTTCTTTTTCAAGTTATTGTATCTGTGCATTAGACCATATAAAACCATATACACAAAGAGGACTCGGCTTTAGTTTTTGTAAATGAGTTAGAGTACTCTTTGTACTCCTAAGTCCTAACAATGCATTTGGCTTATAAAAAAATGTACTAATTATAGGGAGAAAGAACCAATAAGCAATGTTTTAAAAAGGTACTTAAACCATCGACTATTTCTCTATTAAACATTATCATGTTTAGTTATGACTATTACATTATAAATCTAATTGACCGTCTTTTAGGAATAATTGGGAGAAAGATCATACAGACAAATAAAACATTATACTAAACATTATAAGTATAAGTATGATTAAAATTACAAATTTAACTGTCCCCCATTAGTGAAAAAGACCTTGTATGGCGAAAACAATTCTAAAAGTTTTATCATAAACTTCTAAGAAATGCACAACTTTTTATCATAAAATTAAAATAAACTGTGAAGAGTTCTATTGAATGAAGCATGTCTACATTCTTTGTGCAAGATTTGAGAGGAGAATTGGGAATTGGGCTTTAGAGGAGAAGAAAGAGAAAGTGAAGACTTGAGAGTCATTTTACAAGTGTATTTTGTGACTCCCAAGCTTTCATTTTTCTTACTTTCCCCTCCAAAATCAAACTCCCAAACTAGTTAAGTAACTAATTATGTAGCAACAAAATTTTGAAGTACATCAAGTCGAGTGAAACTTACTAAGTACTTCTCTTTCTTTTCATTTATATTCAAATCATTGATTGAGTATCTTGTTGCTGCTAGAGTATACTGTATTCTACTTTACCCACATTATTGCCCTTAAATTACACATTTTTTTAAATTTGTCTCCTGATATCAACCTAGTTGGGTATGTATTCAATGAACATATAGATGCTAGTTATTAGTTTATCCACAATATATATATACTAGTTATAAGGAATCTCTTACAGTCTTACTTGTACAACTTTCAGCAAAGCATTCATACTGTGGAGTTTTTTGACAACTAATGTATATATGAATATAAATATTGAATTTTTTTTATATTAAATGTGTGAAACTCACCAAGTTCAGTTTTTTGTAGGCAAATTAACTTCTTGAGGGTTGACGGTTCTAGCATTTAAGAGCCAATTATATTTCATGGCTTGGATGAAATGTGTAACAACTAAGTTCACTTTTTTGTAGGCATACCATTTTAAGAGCCAATTACATTTCATAGTTTGGATTGTATTGTTTAGATGGAAGTTTTGTTCAGATCTAAGTCTTCACCATTTGTTCATATTTATCAATGGAAACACATTTTGTCTCGCGTCATATGAATTGTGATATCATATATTGGTCCAATTGTACTACATTTCCCCTTTATTCTGCAGCAGATACCCATCATTTTTGGTCAATTCTGTTGCTCTATGAAAATGAAAACAAACTTGAATACAGACAGAAACTCATTAAGGATCACCAAATAAACGGTTAGATTGATCAGAACGTGGGGCCTAAGGTATAATTTCAACATTATGATACATGTATATGCATCTATCACCAACTAGGGGTGTTTAAATAATTAGACTGGGAGCCAACTACAAATCAAAAACCCAATCAACATGATTTTTTGTTGTTGCTTATTTTGCTATTTTAAAACTTAATTGGATCAAATTGTTTTTCAGTAGTTTCAATTTTTCAAATTCATCGAATCTAAATAGAACCAAGGTTTTTGTTTGTTTTGGAGAGTACTTTTTACCATTTTCAAATTATGTATAGATAGAAATAGGCATGCCAAGATACCTAGGTGTGATCCATCCAATTTTTTTTATATACATAAGAATATGTGGATCGAACACAGAGGTCAAATAATATTGTATAATATATATTTATTATTAAATTTATATTTACTTATATTAATTTTATTTTATCACTTAGTTTTCTCATTTGATGTGATCAAATACTTCTTAGGTATGTAACATTAGCTATTTATATTTTTAATTTAACTTCTTAATTTACCCTGTTAATATTGTTTTTAGTAATAATCTCTTTCGGGATTTGTGACTGTCCTTCCTAACAAGTGTTGCTTCTAAGAATCGAATCTTCAATATTGGGAATCCAGTGAGGTGTGATAATTGACATAATTTAAAAGACTAATTTAGTATCTTTTAATTCTAAATACTAACTTTATACATTCATAATTAGAATTTTAATGAATAATTGCACTAATCCTTTGAATTGTGTTTCTATGACATTCCAGGATATTAGAAAGGCAAAACAAGTAATGATTAGTGTCAAATGACAAAAAACAAGCAAAACCACAAATAAGCTGACGTGTGAACAACGTAGGAATGATGCTCAGCACAAGCAACACTGAACATGAAGCCGTGCTAAGTGCAACTTGTTTAGGTGAAGCATTGGACCAAACAAAGAGGTTGCGTTGAGGGCACCGCCCTTGCACCCGGTGGAAGCACCAAAACTCATATTGTTAAAAGGAAATCGAAAAAGCAAAAGATAGAGAACAATTACTTGATTTTTAATTCTCAATTGAGACTCATAATTTTAGGATGATTTTTATTTTCCTTAGTCCTTAGAATAGTATGTGGTGGAAATGAAACATAAATGTGAGAATATGAGTGGTGGAGTTGTTATAGGTTCATGGAGGATGTATCACTTCTCTATGAATTATAATTTTCTGCATTATTCTGTATCTTACTTTGTATGCAAATGCTTAGCTACGAGTACTCTCTTGTTGGGATTGGTTGTAATATTCATTTGATATAATATTTGAAATTGATTTATGAATGATTTTAAAGCATTGATTTTTATGAATTACTTTGCAATGCTTAATGCTTATTTTGACTGTTTGCTAAGTATAATTTTGGAAATGAATTAGTGAAGAAATTCCGATTTGATTGTCTAAATCATGTAATTCATCTTTTTTATATACCGCTAGATATAGTTTATGCTTAATTATCACAATATTCGTATATGTTCATATGCATTGCTAGACATAGATTCATATAAATCATGTAATTCATATTTTTTTTGGTGATGATGATGGGGCATGATTTTTTATTACTTTTTGTCATCCCTCAATGAGCATGATTTATTTCTACTTCCTTACCCACTTGTAAATACTAAATGCTAGAACCAACAAAATTTAAAGGTAAATGAGAACAAATATTTAAGATTTGGTTGTCTTGGATGAAGTCTAGGTACGTAAAAAATAAATAACAGACAGAAGATGTCAATCTCCTCATAATCTCTTCAATTAAATTTTGGTGCTGCTATTCTTGGGGAATCAGTGTGCATGACTTGCTTTCAGCACAAATTCATTGCATCTAAACAAGGGCTGGCTTTGGCTTCCCACTTTCCAAGTGATATTAGAATGGACTCTCACATGTGGTCCATAGTGTTAGAATATGTAGTGTAGAATCTATAGAAGATTTTTGTTACGTTTAACCGCATAACTTCATGGGGTGTATTATAGTTTGGGAATCATGGGACCGCATAACAAGGCCATCAATATTGCATTTATGATGACCGTCATAATCGCATTACACTATAATTGTGGTTTAATATCGAATCACAATGATGCAAGCGCAACAGGCTGCAATGCAATTGCGTCAAGCTACAAAACAACCACATCGGGCCATATCAAACCGTATCAATATTAAAAATATGTTTTACTCGCAAAACAATTCACATCACAACGATCATAATCATAGTAACTATAACTACAGTCGTGACCTTAACCGCAATTTAAGACATTGTGATGTAGGAAGGTTAGCTGCACGTATTGAAGACGAAGTCGCTCGTGAGAAATGAACATCAATTTAATATTTCTAGCAATCATGTGTTCATTATCTTGTAGTATATTTTCTTTAGTATTTAAACACTTCTGGAGATGTAGTCAAATCAATGTATTATCTTCATTTATAAAATTTGAAAATTTTCTCTTTCGGGTGGATTCCAGAGTTCATCTCCTAGGTTTGTCGCTTGCAAACTTCTATTTTCGTTCTAGGATTGGCGCTGCTTACTAATACATCACATTGCTTATAATATAAAAATGTTCTAAGTGAAGTGCAACATATTAAACTCAGAAAAACTTTCATGGTGTCATTGGTCATTTGTTCTTCACCCAAACTCAGCCCCTATAAAAAGCATGCAGCAAGAATGCCATGAGATAATGACCATCTTTGTCACCCCGACTCTTATGTCTGCCATTTCAATTCTCCAACTAGAGAATCTCTTGCAAGTGAGTAGAAAGAATACCATTAGATAACACTCATTTTTTCCTTGTTCAATTCGATTATGGCAGACAAGTAAAATGGAACTTCGCAGACCAATGTAGTGACTGGAGTTCTTGTACAAAACTTCAGTTATAAATAGAACACTACCAAGCCAAATATGTCCAAATGTTACTTTCCCTAGGAGGAGTGGATGGATGTGTGAGAAATGGGAATGAAGATCTGTTCTTTTTTGATGTCATTAATGGTATTATCAGCCAAAAAATGTCATTTAATTGAGAAATAAAAATTATAAAAACATAAAATAATATTTTATATTATTTTGTATAATCCTATTAGATAGAAATATGATTTCTTTGGGATAAAGGATCCCTATTCGAAATCAGAACATGAAACATGACTAAGTGCAAAAAATGTAGCCAGGTACCTATCGGCAGGTAAGGGAAAATTAGGTTACCTAATTTATAAGAAGTAATTATGTGAAGTTAGATTTTACACCAATAAAAATTTGCCACTTTGAACAAGAGAATAAGTGCCTACATTCTCCTTCTGATAAATGTATTTAGACAATGTAAACAATTCTTGTATAGGACAGGATCCTCTGTCCCAAGAGGACTCTGTCTCTATGTCCATATTTAATGAAATATCACCAAATAATATAAAATTATTACTTTATACCTTTTTTAATATTTTCTCTAAATAAGATAACTATAAGACTGAGATTGCAACTAAGAGGGGGTGAATTAGTTGACTAGAAATTATGACCATTTTTTCTGCAAAATAAAGAGTTAAAGTGCAACGGATAATATTGCAGAAAATAAACAAGAATAAATCAAAGAGGTAAGGGAGAAGAAAGTACACAAATGTTTTATATTGGTTCACCTTCTTGTCCACCGAAGGCTACGTCCAGTACTCTTGCAGCACAAGAGATTTTCCATTAAATATTATGAGTTGTAATTACAATATCTCACCCCGAGATCTCTATATACCTTACATACTTACTAATACTTATATGATGCCTTGGATTGCCTTTACAAGTATGAAATATAATAACACTTGCAATCTAATGAACTCTTTCGTATACTTAGTAATAATGCTCTTTAAGTTTATAAAACTTTGAAACACTTTACTTCAAGCAACTCAACAAAATAACTTTGAAAGTTTGAGTTCAAGTTGCTAGAAGTGCAGAAAACTATTTCACAAAAGTGTAGGAAAGTTGTGAGAAAAAGTGTGAAAGAGTTATGAAAGAGTTGTTAAATTATCGTGAGTTCTAAGGCCTTTAAATAGGCTTTCCAATCAGTCGTTGTGCCTTTATGAAAGAGTAGGAGTTGTTTGGAATGAAGACATTTTGTTTGGGATGAAAACCCTTGAGTTTCAAATCTGAAAAACTGATGTAGCAACTCTCAGTAACCGATTACAGCAAGTAGGTAATCGGTTACCCAAATACGACGTTTTGAAAAATTACATTGAATAATCGGTTACTCAAACTTTTTGTCCAACAGTGAATTAAAATTCACTTAGAGTAATCGGTTACTCAAATTTAAGTAATCGGTTACTCCAATTCAAAATTTGTTGGATAAGTGATTCTCACTCATGTAACCTGTTACTCAAATTTCAGTAACATGTTACACAATATTTTGAAAAATGTTTTCTTTTAAAACTTGAAGTGTTTCAATTTCTTTTAAAATATTTTGAGCATTACTACTTTGGTATATTAAAGAGTATAAGATAGAAGTACCTATTTGGACTTAGACTAATTGTCTTGAAGCTTTAATCTTCTTGGTCTTCATAAGTAATCTTCATTTTCTTCTTTTTGGTGATGTTGGTGTCTTCATCAAAATCTTGGCAAGGTGAGGAGCAAAGATCTTCTTCACAATCTCCCCATTTTTAATGATGACAAACCAATATTTTTTAATGTACTTTTCTTGAGAGCAACATACTTTGAGATATGTTGTAGTTTGACTTGAGTATGCTCCCCCTATCTTGTATGTCCCCCCTTTCTTTTGGAGTAATGTGTCTGAAATAATTTTACAGAAAATACACTTCTCCCAACTTTTCTCCTCCTTTTGATTTCATCAAAAAGTAGAAAAAACAAAGAGATTCCAGCACAATATATATAACATACATACACTTATATAATCAAGATATATCAATATGATATCATATACTCATGTATGGATCAAGATATAGATAAGCAAGTATTGTAATGCATAAATAAGATGTTTCAAACATGTATCCACGAATGAAACAGTAAAGCACAAAACATCATAAAGTAACTTGTTTAGGAATATGCAACAATAACTTAAAAACAACAAATAAGCATAACTAAAAATTTGTCCGAATTTTGAAAGCAATATAACCAGAAAATCCTAACAACAGATATTCTAAGACATAGGCTCAGAATTGTCTTTATCAATATCCAAGCTATCCATCCTAGAGGAGAGGCAATGAAGTTCATATTGGATATGTTGATTCTGAGAGTCGAGAGCATCCATCCGGTTAGTAATGTAGCATCAGAGAGAAAACAACTCATTCATAATCATTTGGTTCGTAGGCATGACAACAAATGAAGACGATTGAGCATGAAACTCAAATGGTTGTGGTTTAGGAGGGTTAGGAGGTTCAGGTTCAGATGATTCAGCAGCAGCAGCCAATTTATCGGTTCTATTTTTTTAAGTGCGGGTTCGAGGGTCTTAGGTGAAACTTATTTTGTGGATCACTTCCACATCAATTTGGCATTCTCGAAGATTCAGAGGCACCTTTGTTTCACCATTTGTAGAAACACCGAAATGCTGAAGAATGTTGATTATGAAGATTGCATATGGCAAAGGACTTTGAGTACCTCTAACAGTCCACACTTGTCTCATTATCATTAGAGCCCAATTCATCTTGATGTTAAATTTTAAAGCATACATCAATTGGAGTTCTATGTCACTTATTTGAGAATGATTTGAAAATTTTGGTAAGATGACATAACAAAAAATAATGAAGCAAACGGTCCTCAAGCTTGAGATATCCAGCAGATAGGATGTCTCGGTTTTTTACGGTCTCGCCAAGGCCCTGTTGCTTACGCATTTCTATTTTCCTTTTTGAAAGTCTACATAAAGTATGATAAAAATCCTTTCGATCATAATTATCTCTTTCGCACAAGGCCGAAATCCATTATGCTACCTTGAGAGGGTATGTTACACAACAATGAACTAAAAGTTTCAAGATCCAAAACAATGTTTTTTCCTTTGATATAGGAAGTAAGATGATTTTTCCTAAAGTTCATGTTACAGTAAAATACTCGCACAAGTTTTGGATAAATTTCATTTGTCTCACAACAAAAATAAAAAATGTTTTGTTGACGTAAAAGATAAGGAAAAGGAAAATCTTTAAACTCAAAATTTCTAACATTACCGAATTTTGGAGTGAAAATAGTGCCTCCATGGAAGTGTTCTTAAAACACTTTGCGTTGTTCCTCATTAGCTAGAAGCCTTGCCAAATCTAGAGGGTTGGACTCCATATAAGTAGTTTTTTGCCTATTTTGAGTCGTGGAGGTGCGTTGCTTCTTGGTTTTTGAAGAGGAAGCCATGTATTTTCAGTTTTGAAGGTTTATGTTTTGAGGTTTTGAAGATTTGGGGTTTTTTGATTTAGGTTACTAAACACGAAAATGATGGTTTAGAAGTGTTTAGAAGTAAAAATGTGATAAGAATAGACACAAAAATCACTTAAAATGATCAAAAATGTTTGAGAGGGTTGAGCAAGAGAGAGCACGAGTTGATGAGGAAGATGAGTTAGAAAAACTTTAAAAATGCAGAAAAAATACATATATAACAGCACAAAGTAATCGGTTACTCACTTTGAGTAATCGGTTACTCAAATTAAAAAATTTAAAATTTCCAAACAACAACTCAAATTAATCGGTTACTCATTTTGAGTAATCGGTTACTGAAACACGCTAATCAACCTTGTAATCAGTTACTCTTCAGTGTAATTGATTACTGGCCCTAGAAAAACTTATTTTTAGGCAAAATTAAGCTATGAAAATGATTTTTAACCCAAAAATTGAAATTTTTAAACATAAATAAACATATTTAAGTTCAAGTAGGCATGAAATAGATATAATGAAGCATACATATAAACATATATAAGCATTTAAGATAAGTATGCTTCATCAAGAATGCCTAATTCTCGTCTAATTTTATAGAAAGGTTCTTTTGCCAAAGGTTTAGTGAATATATCTGCTAGTTGGTTATGAGTATCAACAAATTCTACAGACACATCATTCTTTTGGACATGGTCCCTAAGGAAGTGATGCCTTATATCAATGTGTTTGGTTCTTGAATGCATAACCGGATTCTTTGTGAGGTTTATTGCACTAGTATTGTCACATTTTAGAGGAGTGCAACCCAAATCTAAACCATAATCTCGTAATTGTTGCTTAAGCCACAACACTTGGGCACAACAACTACCTGCTGCAATATATCCAGCTTCAGCAGTGCTTAGGGCTACACATGCTTGTTTCTTACATGACCAATAAACTAAAGCATTCCTTAAAATATGACAAGTACCACTTGTACTTTTCCTACCAGTTTTGCATGCTGCAAAGTCTGAATATGAATATCCAACCAAGTCACATATACTTCCTTTTGGATACCATAGTCCAACATTAGTTGTGCCTTTAAGATATTTCATGATTCTCTTAACAATAACTAAGTGTGATTCTTTTGGTTTAGATTGATAGTGAGCACACAAACACACACTAAATATGATATCAGGTCTACTGGAAGTTAAGTATAAAAGAGATCCAATCATACCTCGATACTTTGATATCTCGATGGATTTTCCTGCTTCATCCGTATCGATGTAAGTTCCAGATCTCATAGGAGTAGCTATTGGCTTGCATCTATCCATGTCAAATCTTTGCAGTATTTGGATTGACTTACGAAAATACCATTGTCAAGCTGTTTGGTTTGTAATCCAATGAAGTAATTTAACTTCTCCATCATAGACATTTCAAACTCTCATTGCATCATATTGCCAAAATCACTACATAATAACTCATTAGTAGAACCGAAAATAATATCATCCACATAAATTTGAACAAGTAGAGTATGAGGATTTATTTTATTTATGACGAGAGTAGTCTCGGCCTTTCCTTTGTTGAAACCTTTTTTAAGTAGAAATTTAGTTAGACGATCATACCATGCGCGATGAGCTTGCTTTAAGCCATAGAGAGCTTTCTTTAATTTGTAGACATAAGAAGGATATTTGTAATATTTAAAACTAGGAGGTTTTTCAACAAACACTTCTTCATGAATGTAGCCGGTGAGGAAATCACTATTTACATCCATTTGATATGACTGAAAATTCAAAGAGAAAGCATATGCAAGTAATGGCCTAATAGCTTCAAGTCTAGCGATTGGAGCAAATGTTTCATCAAAATCGATACATTCTTCCTAGTTGTATCCTTGGGCTACTAGTCTAGCATTATTTCTAATTATAATACCATTTTCATCAGATTTATTTCTAAATACTCACCGAGTTCCAATAACATGCCTATTTTTAGGTCTAGGAACAAGTTCCCAAACTTCGTTTCTCTCAAACTGGTTTAATTCTTCCTGCATATCAAGAATCCAATGTTCATCCTTGATTGCTTCATCAATCTTGGAGGGTTCGATTTGAGAGACGAAGGCCATGTTAAGACAAGCTTTATCAAGCATTCGTCGGGTTGTGATACCCGTATTTAATTCACTAATAATATTGTCAATTGGATGGTATCGATGAGTTCTCCACTATTTTGGTAAATCTGAATGAGTATGCTCCTCTTGAGATGGTAGGTTATCATTCATTTTTCAATTGCTCAATATCAGTTGTAGATTAAATAATAGAAATTTCATTTGAAGAAGAACTTG
This sequence comes from Lupinus angustifolius, assembly GCF_001865875.1. Lineage (NCBI taxonomy): Eukaryota > Viridiplantae > Streptophyta > Magnoliopsida > Fabales > Fabaceae > Lupinus > Lupinus angustifolius. Next base: position 8,328,077 of record NC_032019.1, on the reverse strand, counting down.
GCAGTTCCTCCTCATCAGTAATTATCACATTTTTTATCTCAGCATTGGTTTCATCAAAAGATACATGAACGGATTCTTCCATGGCTAGTGTTCTTTTATTAAAAATTTTATAAGATTTACTCGTAAGAGAGTAGCCTAGGAAGATGCCTTCATGTGCTTTTTTATCAAACTTGCCCAAGTTATCCTTTCCATTATTTAAAACAAAACATTTACAACCAAATACATGCAAATGAGAAATGTTTGGTTTTCTACCTTTAAAGAGTTCATATGGGGTTTTCTTGAGAATCGGTCTTATGAGAACTCGGTTTGAAACATAACAAGCAGTACTTATTGCATCTGCCCAGAAATATTTTGGGAGGTTAATTTCATTCAACATTGTTACTCAACGGGGCTTGTTCCACGCTCAGTTGTCTGGTTGAGCACCTTGATTTTCTTGACTTTTGTTGCTTCCAAGATCATCACAGAATTCTTCAAAAGAAGAGTTTTGAAATTCTCCCCCATGATCACTTCTTATAGTAGCGATTTTAAGTGATTTTTCATTTTGTACTCTTTTAGCATAAATGCTAAAGGTTTTGATGCCTCATTCTTATGCACTAAGAATAGAGTCCAAGTGTATCTCCAAAAATCATCTACTATAACGAGGGCATAGTAGTTACCACCATAACTTTTTGTCCTTGAGGGGCTAAACAAGTCCATATGTAGTAACTGCAATGGTCTATCAGAAGAAACCATATGCTTTAGTTTGAAAGAAGTGTTTGTTTGTTTACCCATTTGACGAGAACTACATAGTTTGTCTTTAACAAATTTCATTTTAGGTAAACTAACAACTAAGTCTTTCTTAACAAGTTTATTCAAATGGTCCGTATATATATGAGAAATTCTCCTGTGTCATAGCCATGCATCATAATTATCATTTGCAACTGAACATGTTATTGGTAAAGATGAATCTATGTCAATCATTAATATATTATTTATCTGAGTAGAATGCCACATAGAAGCCTTTGTCACATAATTGACTTATACTTAGAAGGTTGTGCTTGAGTCCTTCAACATATAGTACACCTTCTATAGTTGTTGAGGGTGGCTTGCCGATTCTACCAACTCCAAGAATTTTTCCTTTGTTGTTATCACCATAAGTGACATATCCTTTGTCCCTTGGAGTGAGGACAAAGAACTTCTTTATATCGCACATCGTGTGTTTTGAGCAGCCGCTATCCAAGTTCCATAAGTTGCAGGTTGCTCTCATATTTTCTTGCAAAACAAATTAAAAATATTTTCTAGGTACCCAATGTGATTTGGGTCCTGCGGGGTTAGCACATTTTTCTATCCATTTATATTGGTCAAATGATACACCATATTTTCTAATATGACAAGTGTTAGGCGTGTGACCAATTTTATCATAGTAATAACATGTGGGTAGATGCTTACGCATCCAAGATTTTATTTTAAAAATAGGATTAGTATGGACACTTTCTTTATGAAATATTATAGTGCTTCCCACGATTGTTTTTCCTAGGACATTCTTATTTTTAGCCACATGACTATTTGCATAGCCAAGACCTCTACTCTCATTTTTAGCCACACGACTATTTGCATAGCCAAGACCTCTACGGTCTGTTGAATGTCTTTGAACTTTTATGATCTTGTCTAAATTGTAATTGCTCTTGTTGAGTTTATTAAGTTCAAGACTTAATGTTGAAACTTTAGTTTCAAGAGCAACACATTTTTGACATGAGGAAGAAGTGAGTTTTTCAATATCTTTACTTAGAACTTTGTTATGGCTTTCCAAAATGAAAATCGAAAGTGCACATGTCAAGAGGAGCACTTTGGAAAGCTCACCCACTATGTGTTTTGGTTTTGATGAGGACAACTTGTGTTTCATAAGAGCTTGAAGATCATCAACAAATCAACGTGCTTAAGTCTCAAGATTGGTATTAGACTTAGACTAGTAATTAGTTTAGGTTGAGTCTAAGGCTTAGGTAAACTCAATACATATCTCATATGCATAATACATTAAATCATTTTATTTTGAGATATGACATTCATAATAT
>NC_032019.1:8325370-8325926 GCF_001865875.1 Lupinus angustifolius | reverse complement strand
ATAAAAACCTTGTTACAGACTTTTTCTTTCCCTCTCTTTTTTATTGCTTTAATCGATTACTTTGTATAGTGGTTTTAATTGCTATATTCTGTTTCTATACTATACTGTTGTAACTCTGATATATTTGTAAGCTCTGTATATTCATTTCAATCTCGGTTGATTGTCGTGCAAGAAACCGAATCTGTTTGTGTAATCTGAGCTATTTTAATCGATTAAATTGCTTGCGTTAATTGATTATTCTTTCTCTGTTAATCGATTAATCTGGGGTTATTTCAGCATTATTTGTTGTTTGTGAAAAGCGGATACTCTGACCGCTACACCTATTCCACCCCCCCTTTTAGGTGTATTTTAGCCAATGATACCTAACAAGTGGTACCAGAGCTAGTACGAAGTGCTAGCTCAACCGCGTATTCGTGATCCTAAGGGAAATATAATGGGTTCTACAAATCCGTTTGGTGGTGATGGTTCATCCATTAACCGACCACCTATATTCAGTGGTGAAGGGTATGCCTACTGGAAAGTGCGCATGCAAATTTTTATTGAGGCCATAGACTCG
>NC_032019.1:8324960-8325270 GCF_001865875.1 Lupinus angustifolius | reverse complement strand
AAGTCAAGCGCGCTAGATTAAATGCGCTGACCCACGAGTATGAGTTATTTCGCATGTTACCTAGCGAATCAATGAGTGATATGCAAAAGCGATTTACTCATATCGTGAATCCTTTAGTTGCTCTAGATAAATATTTTGCCAGAGGAGAATTAACTAATAAAGTTTTACGTTGTCTTGACAGGAAATGGCAGCCGAAAGTAACTGCAATTATGGAATCCAAAGATTTGGACTCCATGCCTCTAGCCACATTGTTTGGAAAGCTTCAAGAGCACGAGATGGAATTGGGTCGCTTGACGATGCATGAGGATTC
>NC_032019.1:8323456-8324860 GCF_001865875.1 Lupinus angustifolius | reverse complement strand
AAGGCTACGACCTCCAAAGCAAAAGAAGATAAAGATGATAATGAATCTGACTCCTATCTGGATGATGAAACAATGGGTCTCCTTGTTCGAAAATTCAGTAAATTCATAAAAAGAAAAGGAGGATTCAAAAAGTTTCAGAAGAAAGAAGCGAAGGAATCAACAAACAAAGGCAAGAACACCAAAGATCGCTTCACTTGCCACGAGTGCGGAAAAGTAGGACACATGCGATTTCAGTGTCCAACCTATCTGAAAAAGGTTGATTCAGAGAAGAGCACTCACAGGGAATTCAAGTCTAAGAAAGCCTACATCATATGGGATGTAGCTGAGGAGCAAACAACATCAAACACCTCTAGTGAGGAGGAGTCAGCAAAGCTATGTTTTATGGCTAGATCTGACAACGATGGGAATTCAAGCACACACGAAAATAACCATGAGGTATATTCTGACACTTCATCCATTTCTGATGACTCACCTCCTTATGATGTTTTATATGGGGCTTATATTGAGTTAAATGAGGAACTAAAGAAATTGGCTAGGATAAACGTTGATAGAAAAAGGTTAATCCTTATAAATGAACAAAAAATAAGTAAACTACAAAAAGAGTTAGATGAACTGAAATTAGAAAATGAAACATTATACCTCATCTATTCTTGTAGCACATGTAACTGCTCTGAAAATAATTTATGTCAAAAACTTGTCTGTGAGACTTGCGAGACTTTGCAAGAAGAAAATTTTAAACTTAGAGAAAAACTCACACGTCTCACAAACAGTCAACAAAAATTAGACACTATGCTAAGTCAAACAAAAAACGTTGGTGATCATACAGGACTAGGTTATACTCGCCCTACTAGGAACAAAAGACCATATAGAAAACCTGTAGCTCGTCCTAAAAATAAATATCACAAGCACACACCTACTTGTTTTTACTGCAATACACATGGTCACACTTCATATTCATGTTACATCAGAAAGTATGGTATACCTAGTGACGTTTATATGTGAATAAATAAGGGAGATGACTCCCCGATTACTAACAGAAAAGGACCCAATATGAATTGGGTACCTGAGAAAAGCAAGTGATCTCTTTGCAGGTATGTCTTCGAACACAAAGGCAGAAATGGTACCTAGACAGCAGGTGTTCGAGATATATGATAGGTGACAGATCAAACTTCTTGGATCTTTCACTTAAAGTTAAAGGATACGTCAAGTACAGAGACAACAACAAGAGAAAGATTCTTGGCACCGGAACAGTTGGTAACTCATCCCAGACTCTTATTGAAAATGTTCTTTATGTTGAAGGATTAGAACATAATCTCTTGAGCATAAGCCAACTCTGTGACAAAAGTAACCGTGTATCTTTCGGTTCTGATTGTTGTATTATTCGTGACATTTTATCTAATAATG
>NC_032019.1:8323130-8323356 GCF_001865875.1 Lupinus angustifolius | reverse complement strand
CAAAACTGAATTTTAAAACCAAAGAGATTTGTGACACTTGTCAAAAGTGTAAACAAACCAAAAACTCTTTTAAAAAGAAAAATGTGATCTCCACTTCAAGGCCTTTGGAGTTACTCTATATGGACTTGTTTGGACCATCACAAATCATGAGTTTTGGTGGTAGCTACTATGCCCTAGCTATTGTTGATGATTTCTCCCGATTTACACGGACATTATTTTTATCTGC
>NC_032019.1:8322650-8323030 GCF_001865875.1 Lupinus angustifolius | reverse complement strand
GCAGGTGCTTTAGAGGAAGCATACTCAAAAGACGTGGATAATGAGAAAGCAACCAATAAAGAAGGTCAGACCAGATCTTAGTAGCATTCAGATATGCCAGCTGTGTGGAAAACCAATAAAGCTCACCCAATCGATAAAGTAATAGGTGACATATCTACGGGAGTGGTAACCCGTAGTTCCTTACGAAAGTTTTGTAACTTTGTAGCTTTTGTATCTCAGATTGAGCCTAAGACCATCGATGAGGCCATTGAGGATGTACACTGGGATATAGCTATGCAAGAAGAGCTAAACCAGTTCGAACGTAACAATGTTTGGGACTTGGTCCCTAAACCTAAAGATCATCCCGTGGTTGGTACCAAATGGGTCTTTAGAAACAAACT
>NC_032019.1:8322148-8322550 GCF_001865875.1 Lupinus angustifolius | reverse complement strand
GATCTTCATTCATCAGGCTAAATATTGCAAAGAGCTACTTAAGAATTTGATATGTATAAATGTAAGGAAGCATCCACTCCTATGGCATCTACATGCTACCTAGATAAAGACGAAAAATGAAAAGCAATAGAGGTAACAAAATATCGTGGTATAATTGGGTCATTACTTTACTTAACTGCAAGTCGACCTGATATCGTGTTTAGTGTATGCATGTGTGCGAGATTTCAGTCTTTACCTCAGGAATCACATTATGTAACTGTTAAAAGAATCATGAGATATTTAAAAGGAACAACTAACATGGGATTATGGTATCGTCGGGATGCCTCACTATTCTTGGTAGGATATTCCGATTCCGATTTCACCGGATCTAAATTGGATCGGAAAAGCACTAGTGGTACTTGT
>NC_032019.1:8319980-8322048 GCF_001865875.1 Lupinus angustifolius | reverse complement strand
AATATATTGCCGCCGGTGTGTGTTGCGCTCAAATCCTTTGGATGAAGCAGCAACTTAAGGACTTTGGTCTTAAGAGAAAAGATCCCCATTAAATGCGACAATGCAAGTGCCATAAACCTATACAAGAATCCCGTTTTGCATTCTAGAACCAAGCATATAGAAATTAGACATCATTTCTTACGTGATCATGTACAAAAGGGTGGCTGCGTGCTTGAATTTGTTGAAACCTCTAAACAGTTAGCAGATATTTTCACCAAGCCCCTTCCACGGGATACTTTCTATGTTCTAAGGAGAGAACTTGGAATTATTGATAAACAATATCTTGATTACAACTGTCTAGATGTTTAGTTTATGTCTTGCCTCTATATGTTTATTAGTCTCTTGATTTAAATGAAATGTGTTAAAATGCAAAATGATATCTCATGATAACCTTTTTTAGTGATTACATATGTTTAGATCAATCCGTTAGAATGCATGCATAAGTCCCAAAGTGTTGAAACTGTTCTGCTAGCTAAAAACTTTTTTTACCGTGTTTAATCGATTAAGCACTTAATGTTAATCAATTACCTGGGCATCAGTTTTTGAAAATTCATTTTTCATATGATTTTAATCGATTAACCATGCCCGTTAATCGATTAAAACCAGCAGTTTAAGTGCAGACAACACTTCGGTTTCACGCTTTTTCAGCATTTTTCTCCATCTCCTCTTGCTTTTGAATCTCTATAACTGTGACACAACTGACCCAAGTGCATTAATCTAGATAAACCTCACCCCTAACCCTCTCAAATCCCCTAGAAATCTCCAATTTCATCCACATTTCACTTCATTCTCGTTTCCCCCGAATCAAAACCCTAGGTTAGGTTTGCCACATTCCTTCTCTGTTTGGTCCAATATCAATTCGATTTCTGCATAACAATGGAGCAAATTCGCCCAAAAAGGTTCAAAACTCCTGCCAATCGAGGAAGAAGACCGGAAGCTGGCTCATCCTCCTCTCGGGACCGTGGTGACCCATTCTACTCGCTCATTCTGCAAGAGACCCGTTTGGCTAAGTTTCAAGGACAAAAACCCATGTATGTAAGGTATGTTGATCTAACTTGGATGGCGGAACAGAAATTCAGTTTCCCACATGATATGGAGGCTCAGGGAGCTGTTAAATTTCTGGAATTAAAGGGACAAGTTTATCCTGCTCTAGTTAGGGAATTTTATGCAAAATTTAGATATAAGGATGGTAAATACAGGTCTATGATTTCTGGTAATATATTTGAGATTAGTGATGAACTGTTTATGAATGTTGGTGGGTTATCATCTTCGGGTTATGGAATAGGAGACTGCTCATGGGTTAAGGATAATTTTGATCCTACTGAGGTGTATAAGTCATTTCTTAGAGGACCTCATTTGTATATTCAGGGTCAACTGACCAAGGCTGGGTCATTATCTGTTGAGAACAGACTGCTGCATTATATCAGCGCTTATATTCTGGTTCAGAGAACACAAATCATGCACAGCGCACTGTGAATGATTTGCGTTTCATGTACGCTGTTAAGAATAATGTGATGATTAACTGGCCTGAGAAAATATTAGAGATTATGAATAGTGTTTCTCTGTCTCAGTCAAAGCTGCTTCCCTATAGTATCTTTATTTCACAGATTGTGGATTATTTGCATATTGACGTTTCTGACACCATTATTGCTGAGTATATAAGGATCATCTGGTTGGTGAGAGTCTGATTCACAAAATGGGTATCTACAAGTACGGTACTACTTGGAAATGCCAGGAGGACTATAATACTATTGATCTGGAGCTGTCCAGTGATGATGATCAGGGTGGCATGGGTGATCAGAATGCTACTAATCAGGGGAGCCCTATAGGACAACATCGCATGATTCTGTTTTTGGTATGGATCAGATGGAGGCTACGAAACAAAGGCTCAACAACTACATGGATCTTCACTTTCAAGGGTTGAAGGACTCGTACTTTGCTGGTATGGAACAGTACGAAGAGCGTCAAACTGCTTATTATGACAACCAATATCAAACCGTGAGGAATCTGATTCAATCAACAGCCGAAG
>NC_032019.1:8319082-8319880 GCF_001865875.1 Lupinus angustifolius | reverse complement strand
TGTTACTGTTTCGAGACTTATTTGTGCTTTTTCTGTCTCTGTTTGACATTTTATGGTTTGTATGATTGCTGGATATTTTTACTCTTTATGCTATGTTTTTAATTTTGCGTTTAATTATGTCAAAATAGCTTATTTGGTTATTTGAATGGTTCTTGATCATATGAGATTTTCTGGTGCATAAATTAAGCTTTTTTTGCACTACATTGCTTATTATGCTAATTGCTATTTCATATGGTAAATCTTGTATGTCGTTCACTCTACCTTTTAGTTATTTTATTGTCTAAACAAGAACATTTGTTCAAGGCACCGAAAATAAAACAGGTTAATAGTTAAATCCCAAATTAATTCATTAACTTCGTTTTATGTTTAACTACATATCTATGTCTACTTTTGACCTGGGTTATCTTTTTGATAATGTCAAAAGGGGGAGAAAGGTTGTTTTGTTGTTGTTTGATTGTGCATGTTGATTTTAATACTGCTTCCGAAATATTCGCGCATCATATCAATCAGTGCCAATACAATCTTCAAGCTAATTCATCAAACAAAAGGTGTAATGTTTGTCATCATCAAAAAGGGGAGATTGAAAGTGCGCGTGTCAAGAGGAGCACTTTAGAAAGCTCACCCACTATGTGGTTTGGTTTTGATGAGGAAAACTTGTGTTTCATAAGAGCTTGAAGATCATCAATAAATCAACGTGCTTAAGTCTCAAGATTGGTATTAGACTTAGACTAGTAATTAGTTTAGGTTGAGTCTAAGGCTTAGGTAAACTCAATACATGTCTCATATGCGTAAAACATT
>NC_032019.1:8318606-8318982 GCF_001865875.1 Lupinus angustifolius | reverse complement strand
CTGCATCTATATGTCATTGCATTTGTGAGATTAGAAAAGAGAGAATTCTATGCTTTAGGATTGAGAGGCATTTCATGTTTAATTTCTCATCATTTCATCTCACATGTTCATGCATGCATTGATGTTTTTGAGAAGATTTCATATTCTGTAAAAACTTTTTTTAACTAATGCATTATCATGTTATATGAGACTTGTGTTAGAGTTGTAGAATAAGGTCTTAATTGTCTAATTTGAACATTGTAATTGCTTTAGATTACTCTATGTTTTTCTTGTGAAAAGTGTTATAACTTTGGGAATCTCAAGGTGTCTTACCACCAACGAGATTGTGTTGTATCTTCATTAGCTTAGAGATCTTGATAGAAAGAATAGGTTCTTG
>NC_032019.1:8318173-8318506 GCF_001865875.1 Lupinus angustifolius | reverse complement strand
GTTTCAAGAAAGAGTCTAAGTGTTGTAATTGGAAGAATTGTTTGTAAAACGTTATTTCAATTATAGTGAAGAAAAATCTCTCAGATCAGCCGAGAGGCCTGGATGTAGTTTGCAAGTGGATCCGCAAACGAACCAGGATGAAAACCTTGTTGTAGGCTTTTTCTTTCCCCCTCTCTTTATTGCTTTAATCGATTACTTTGTATAGTTGTTTTAATTGCAATATTCTGTTTCTATACTATACTGTTGTAACTCTGATATTTCTATTAGCTCTGTATATTTGCTTCGATCTCAGTTGATTGTCGTGCAAGAAACCGAATCTGTTTGTGTAATCTG
>NC_032019.1:8313788-8318073 GCF_001865875.1 Lupinus angustifolius | reverse complement strand
TTTTGACATGAGGAAGAAGTGGGTTTTTCAATATCTTTCTTTAGAACTTTGTTATGGCTTTCCAAAATAAAAATTTCATTTTCCTGTTTTAGGAAAAGTTTGGAAAGCTTAACATATTCTTGATGTAAATCATTGAAAGCATTTTGTGACTCATCATATGAAAAAGTATCATTTGGATTGTGTGAAGTCATCAAGGAAATATGTGATTGCTCCTTAATTATGAGTTCTGCATTTGAACCATCATCTTTATCTTTTGATATAACATTTGTTCTTCTATGCTTCTTGTCCTTCTTTATTTTGCAAATATGATGCTTTTGTAGGGCAAGACAAGCACATTTAAGATGATCTGGTTTTCTCAATATATCTTTTCTAAAGTGTCCCAAATTTCTTTCAATGTTTTGCAACTAGACACTCTGAGGAATTCTTTTTCTTATAGAGCCGACACAATAATGCTTTTGGCTTTAAGGTCGTATTGGACTTTATTTTTATCTTCAACGATCCATGAACATTTTGGTTTTGGTTGTTTAACCCCATTTATAATCATGTGTGATATGAATGGACCTTCTTCTATTGAGTCCCATATATCTAAGTCTTGAGATTCTATGAAGATTCTCATTCTGATTTTCCAAACATCATAGCACTCTCCAACAAAGCTTGGAGGGCGGTTGATGTTGGAACATTCTCCTAGGAATGATCTTGAGGCCATCTTCAATATAGGATCAGACTTGAGAATAACTTACTCAAAAAACAGCTCTGGTGCCAATTATAAGACTGAGATTGCAACTAAGAGGGGGTGAATTAGTTGACTACAAATTTTGACCACTTTTTCTGCAAAATAAAGAGTTAAAGTGCAGTGGATAATATTGCAGAAAATAAACAAGAATAAATCAAAGAGGTAAGGGAGATGAGAGTACACATATGTTTTAGATTGGTTCACCTTCTCGTCCACCGAAGGCTATATCAAGTACTCTTGCAACACAAGAGATTTTCCACTAAATATTATGAGTTGTAATTACAATATCTCACCCCGAGATCTATATGTACCTTACACGCTCACTAATACTTATACCCTTGGAAAACACATTTCCAAGTAACTCTATCCCCTTTCTATTCACACCCTTGTGAAAGAAAATAATTACAATGAATGAAGAATTACAATGATGGTTTGGATTGTCTTTACAAGTATGAAATACAATAACACTTGCAATCCAATCAACTCTTTTGTATACTTAGTAACAATGCTCTTTAATTTTACAAAACTTTGAAACACTTTACTTCAAGCAATTCAGCAAAATAACTTTGAAAGTTCAAGTTGCTAGAAGTGCAGAAAACTATTTCAGAAAAGTGTAGGAAAGTTGTGAGAAAAAGTGTGAAAGATTTATAAAAGAGTTGTTAAATGATGGTGAGTTCTAAGACCTTTATGTAAGAATGAGATTGCAACTAAGAAGGGAGTGAATTAGTTGACTTAAAAATTATGGCCACTTTTTCTGCAAAAAGTAAGAGTTAACGTGCAGCGGATAATATTGCAGAAAATAAACAAGAATAAATCAAAGAGGTAAAGGAGAAGAGAGTACAGAAGGATTTTATACTGGTTCACCTTCTTGTCCACCGAAGGCTACGTCCATCACTCTTGCAGCACAAGAGATTTTCCACTAAATATTATGAGTTGTAATTACAATATCTCACCCTGAGATCTCTTTGTACCTTACACACTCACTAATATTTATACCAATGGAAAACACCTTTCCAAGTAACGTTATCCCCTTTCTATTCACACCCCGTGAAAGAAAGTTATTACAATGAATGAAGAATTTCAATGATGGCTTTGGATTGCCTTTACAAGTATGAAATATAATAACACTTGCAATCCAATCAACTCTTTTGTATACTTAAGAATAATGCTCTTTAAGTTTATAAAACTTTGAAACACTTTACTTTAAGCAACTCTAAAAATGACTTTGAAAGTTTGAGTGCAAGTTACTTAGAAGTGCAGAAAATTATTTCAAAAAAGTGTAGAAAAGTTGTGAGAAAAGTGTGAAAGAGTTGTTTTCATTGTGAATTCTAATGCCTTTAAATAGGATTTCCAATCACCCATTGTGCCTTTATGAAAGAGTAGAAATTGTTTGGAATGAAGGCATTTCGTTTGGGATGAAAACTCTTGAGTTTCAAATCTGAAAAACTAATGTAACAACACTCAGTAATCAATTACCCAAATGTTATGTCCAATAGTGAATTTAAAATTCACTTACAGTAATCGATTATAGCAATTTGAGTAACCTGTTACTCAACTTTAATAACACTGGTAATCTGTTACTCAAATACAGTAATAGATTACTCTGATCAGTTTTGAGTTGGATAACTCTTTTCTCACGCTTGTAACCTGTTACTTAGATGAAGTAACCCGGTACACACTATTTTTGAAAATTGTTTTAAGTATTTTTAAAGTGTTTCAACTTTCTTTAAAAATAGTTTGAGCATTGTTACTTTGTATATTTAAGAGTTTTAGGATAGAAGCACCTATAAAGACTTAATCTAATTATCTTGAAGCGTTAATCTTCTTTGTCTTCATAAGTATTCTTCATGTTCTTCTTTTTGGTGATGTTGGTGTCTTCATCAAAACCGTGCCAAGGTTAGGAGCAAAGATCTTCTTCACAATCTCCCCATTTTTTTATGATGACAAACCAATATCTTCTTGACATTGTAGTTTTCTGAATTTTCTGAGGGTAGCATACTTTGTGATATATCTTCATTTGTCTTGAGTATGCTCCCCCTATCTTGTATGCTCCCCATTACATTTGGAGTTAAGTGCCTGGAATAAAGTTTGACAGAAAATACACTCTCCCAACTTTTCTCCCCCTTTTGACTTCCTCAAAAAGTAGAAAAGCCAAGAGTCTAGCACAATATATATAGCATACATGATATATAGCACAATAGATATAAAAATTAATGTAGTGCATATCATAATAGCATAATATCAGAGCATAAAATCAAAGTGAAGTCTGAAAAAGTGCAAAAAATTCTATTTCTACGCACAAAGTAATCGATTACGCTATTTTGAGTAATCAGATACTCAAATTGAAATTTTAAAATTTTTCAGACAGCAACTCAGAGTAATCGGTTATTGACCTCAAAAAAACTTATTTTTAGGCAAAATTAAGTTATGAAAATGATTTTTAACCCAAAAATTTAAGTTTTTGAACACAAATAAATATATTTAAGATCAAGTAAGCATGAGATAATCATAATGAAGCAAACATATAATCATATAAGCATGTTAAGACAGATAAGCTTCATCAAGAATGCCTAATTCAAGTCTAATTTTGTTAAAAAGTTCTTTTGCCAAAGGTTTAGTGAAAATGTCTGCAAGTTAGTTATGAGTGTATGAGTATCAACAAATTCTAGAGATACATCTTTCTTTTGAACATGGTCCCTTAGGAAGTGATGCTTTATATCTATGTGTTTGGTTCTGGAATGCATAATGTGATTCTTTGTAAGGTTTATAGCACTAGTATTATCACATTTCAGCGTAGTGCAGCTTAAGTCTAAGCCATAATCTCGTAATTGTTGCTTAAGCCACAACACTTGGGCACAACAACTACCTGTTGCTATATATTTAGCCTCAGTAGTGCTTAGTGCAACACATACTTGTTTCTTGCAAGACCAAGAGACTAAAGCATTGCCTAAAATGTGACAAGCACCACTTGTACTTTTCCTTTTAGATTTACATCTGGCAAAATGTGAATCTGAATATCCAACCAATTCACATATATATCCTTTTGGATACCATAGTCCAACTTCAGTTGTACCTTTAATAATTCTCTTAACAGCAACTAAATGTGATTCTTTTGGTTTAGACTGATAATGTGCACACAGACATACACTAAACATGATATCAGGTCTATTGGCAGTTAAATATAGAAGAGATCCGATCATACCTCGATACTTTGATATTTCAATACCTTTTCCACTTTCATCGGTATCAGTGTATGTGCTAGATCCCATAGGAGTAGCTATTGGCTTGCAGTCATCCATATCAAATCTTTTCAGTAAGACCCTACAGTACTTGGTTTGACTCACAAAAATATCATTATCAAGTTGTTTGATTTGTAGTCCTAGAAAGTAGTTCAACTTTCCCATCATGGATATTTAAAATTCTCCTTGCATCATTTTCCCAAATTCACTACACAAACTTTCATTAGTAGAACCAAAAATAATATCATCTACATAAATTTGAACTAGTAAAGTATGATGATTTATTTTCTTTATAAATAGAGTAGTGTCTATC
>NC_032019.1:8288972-8312566 GCF_001865875.1 Lupinus angustifolius | reverse complement strand
CTTCATTTTGGGTAAACCAACAACTAAATCTTTCTTAATAAGTTTATTCAAATGTTCCATGTATATCTGAGCAATTCTTCTATGCCAAAGTCATGCATCATGATTATCATTTGCTACTAAACATGTTATAGGTAAAGTAGAATCCATGTCAATCATATATATTATTTACAATCCATGTCAATCATATATATATTATTTATTCTCTTACCAATAAGTTTAGAATTATTTGAATCCTTACTTTCAATGATGCACTTATCTGGATAGAACGCCACATGAAATCCGTTGTCGCATAATTGACTTATGCTTAGAAGGTTGTGCTTGAGTCCTTCAACATATAGTACACATTCTATAGTTGTTGAGGGTGGATTTCCAATTCTATCAACTCCAAGAATTCTTCCCTTGTTGTTGTCACCATATGTGACATATCCTTTGTCCCTTGGAGTGAGGACAGAGAAATTACTTTTATCGCTTGTGGTGTGTTTTGAGCAGCTGATATCCAAGTACCATAAATTGCAGGCGTCTCTCAAATTTTCCTACAAAACAAATTAAAAAGATTTTCTAGGTACCCAATGTGATTTGGGTCCTGCGAGGTTAGCACTTTTTTCTATCCATTTGTATTTGCCAGATGACACACCATATTTTCTAATATGACAAGTGTTAGGTGTGTGACCAATTTTATCACAGTAAGAACAAGTGGGTAAATTTTTATGTGTCCAAGATTTTATTTTAAAAATAGGATTAATTTGGACACTTTCTTTATAAAACTTTACACTGCTTCCCACGATTGTTTTTCCTAAGACATTCTCATTTTTAGCCATACGACTATTTGCGTAGCCAAGACCTCTACGATCTATTGAATGTCTTTGGACTTTTATGATCTTGTCTAAATTGTGACTGCTCTTGTTGAGTTTATTAAGTTCAAGACTTAATGTTGAAACTTTAGTTTCAAGAGCAACACATTTTTGACATGAGGAAGAAGTGGGTTTTTCAATATCTTTCTTTAGAACTTTGTTATGGCTTTCCAAAATAAAGATTTCATTTTTCTGTTTTAGGAAAAGTTTGGAAAGCTTAACATATTCTTGATGTAAATCATTGAAAGCATTTTTTAACTTATCATACGAAAAAGTATCATTTGGTTCAGAGTTACTAGCCTCATATTCGTCATTTGAATTATGTGAAGTCATCAATGAAATATGTGATTGCTGCTTAATTCTGAGTTCTGCATTTGAACCATCATCTTTATCTTCTGATATAACATTTGTTCTCCTACACTTCGTGTCCTTCTTTCTTTTGAAAGAATGATGATTTTGTAGGGCTGGACAAGCATATTTTAGATGATCTGGTTTTCTGCATATTGAGCATATAGATTTTTGCTTTGATGTTGATGTTTCACTATCTATTGTAGACCTTTGTACTTCTTTGGCTCCATGTATCCTTTCTAGAGTGTTCCAAATTTCTTTCGACGTTTTGCAACTTGACACTCTAAGGAATTCTTTTTCTTTTAGAGCCGACACAAGAATATTTTTGGCTTTAAGGTCGTATTGCACTTTCTTCTTGTCTTCATCATTCCATGAAGATTTAGGCTTTATTTCTCTCATACTGATTATAATTGTGAAGGGTTCATAGGGTCCTTCTTCAATGACATTCTTTCAATGACATTCCATATGTCTAAGTCTTGAGATTCAATAAAGATCTTCATTCTAATTTTCCAGAAATCATAGCACTCTCCAACAAAGCTTGGAGGGAGGTTGATGTTGAAACCTTCTCCTAGGAATGATCTTGAGGCCATCTTGATATAGGATCAGACTTGAGAATATCTTACTCAAATGTAGCTCTGATACTAATTGTAAGAATGAGATTGCAACTAAGAGAGGGAGTGAATTAGTTGACTTAAAAATTATGGCCACTTTTTCTGCAAAAAGTAAGAGTTAACGTGCATCGGATAATATTGCAGAAATAAACAAGAATAAGTCAAAGAGGTAAGGGAGAAGAGATTACACAAGGATTTTATACTTGTTCACCTTCTTGTCCACCGAAGGGTACGTCTAGTACTCTTGCAGCATAAGAGATTTTTCACTAAATATTATGAGTTGTAATTACAATATCTGACCCCGAGATCTCTTTGTACCTTACACACTCACTAATATTTATACCCTTGGAAAACACCTTTCCAAGTAACTCTATCCCCTTTCTATTCACACCCTGTGAAAGAAAGTTATTACAATAAATGAAGAATTTCATGATGGCTTTGGATTGCCTTTACAATTATGAAATATAATAACACTTGCAATGCAATCAACTATTTTATATACTTAATAATAATGCTCTTTAAGTTTATAAAACTTTGAAACAATTTACGTCAAGCAACTCTAAAAATGACTTTGAAAGTTTGAGTGCAAGTTGCTTAGAAGTGCAGAAAATTATTTCAGAAAAGTGTAGGAAAGTTGTGAGAAAAGTGTGAAATAGTTGTTTTCATTGTGAATTCTAATGCCTTTAAATATGATTTTCAATCACCCATTGTGCCTTTATAAAAGAGTAGAAATTGTTTGGAATGAAGGCATTTCGTTTGGGATGAAAACTCTTGAGTTTTAAATATGAAAAATCTGAAAAACTAATGTAACAACTCTCAGTAATCGATTACATCATTGAGTAATCGATTACCCAAATGTTATGTCCAACAGTGAATTTAAAATTCACTTACATTAATCGATTACAGCAATTTGAGTAACCTGTTACTCAACTTTAATAACACTGGTAATCTGTTACTCAAATACAGTAATAGATTACTTTGATCAATTTTGAGTTGGATAACTCTTTTCTCACGCTTGTAACCTGTTTACTTAGATGAAGTAACCCGTTACACACTATTTTTGAAAAATGTTTTAAGTATTTTTAAAGTGTTTCAACTTTCTTAAAAAATAGTTTGAGCATTGTTACTTTGTATATTTAAGAGTTTTAGGATAGAAGTACCTATAGCGACTTAATCTAATTATCTTGAAGCTTTAATCTTCTTTGTCTTCATAAGTATTCTTCATTTTCTTCTTTTTGGTGATGTTGGTGTCTTCATCAAAACCATGCCAAGGTCATGAGCAAAGATATTCTTCACACTTTAAATAGGCTTTCCAATCAGTCATTGTGCCTTTATAAAAGAGTATGAGTTGTTTGGAATGAAGGCATTTCGTTTGAGTTGTTTGGAATGAAGGCATTTCGTTTGAGTTTCAAATCTGAAAAACTGATGTAACAGCTCTCAGTAACCGATTATAGCAAGTGGGTAATCAGTTACCCAAACACGACGTTTTGAAAAATTACATTGAGTAATCGGTTACTCAAACTTTCTGTCCAACAGTGAATTAGAATTCACTTAGAGTGATGGTTACTCAAATTTGAGTAATCGGTTACTCCAATTCAAATTTTGTTGGATAAGTGATTCTCATTCATGTAACCTATTACTCAAATTTCAGTAACATATTACACAATATTTTGAAAAATGTTTTCTTTTAAAACTTAAAGTGTTTTAATTTCTTTTAAAATATTTTGAGCATTACTACTTTGGTATATTAAAGAGTATATGATAGAAGTACCTATTTAGACTTAGACTAACTGTCTTGAAGCTTTAATCTTCTTGGTCTTCATAAGTAATCTTCCTTTTATTCTTTTTGGCGATGTTGGTGTCTTCATCAAAACCTTGTCAAGGTCAGAAGCAAAGATCTTCTTCATAATAACACATTTTGATTGGTCCAAAATCCCATTGGGGTCACCAATAAAGACAGAGGATCTTCATCCTCGTGTTGAATATGTGCTCAAAGGACTTTTCTTTGAAAACATCATTTTAAGGACATAATTACAAAGCATATATAAAAAAGTGTAAGAAAACACAGTATATCATGGGTTTGGCTACTGTGTGGCAATGGATGGTTAAACTCCTGAAATTGTAACGTTTTGATTGCAAAGCTAAAATCATAAATTCTTAATTATTATTATGAATTTAATATGTATACAGTGACAGTGTGAGAGCTTTTTACACTGTTAGCAAATCATTCACCATTAATTTGTTAACCACTGTTGACTCTCAAACAAAAGTAATACAAATTAATGGTAGATGATATGTGTCAAAAACTTTACATTGTCAATATATAAATTTTAAACTCTTATCATATGCTTCAATTCCTTAACTAGGGCATGATATGCATAAATAAAGACATGCAGTATTCAAATAGATGATATTATAAAAGACTATTATAAATTATAATTCTGGTACTTGACTTTCTATGCATCTATTACTTTCGTTCTTAATATTATCGAAATTATAACATCTTTCTTGAAATTGACAAAAACGATTCGTGTTACTCCCTAACAATGACACAAGTGAATAATTTTAACATGGTTTCATGAACTAATATGCATAACTCCAGTAATCACAAGAACAAATGTATAATTTGATAATGTCAGAGACAAAACTAATAAATATACACAGTTAATTATTAAAATGGTAATTTACTCAAGCAATAAACTGTAATAATATTTTATTGACATGATGCTATGTGATAATGGGACAAAACCAAAGCCCTACTTATTTATAGTTACACTAACAGTAGAATCCTATCTTTAGTCAAATAAAGAAACATGTCATAAAATAATAAATATAAAATAACTTTTAGGAATTCTTATTATAAAATCTACGTATTAGAGTGATGAGAAAGGATGTTGGAAGTGTAGCCTATTATTATTTTCAGAAAAATGACATATCCGTTTTCTAATGAAGTTGTTATTCTTGGATTCATTTATTGGTCAATTAACAAGACCATGTAATAACATATCTTCCAATATTTTAATTTCTTTTTGCTATCCTGCACTCCAGATACTTCAAAAAATTATATTCCTTCATTGAAACACTAAAGAGATTCAGTTTGATTTTATATTAACAAGGATGTTAATGAGAATAAGACAAAATATTTCACCAATGCGTAAGCGTAATCGATGGGAAAACTCTTGGAGGACTAAATTAGAAAGCATAATCTAAAAAAGTATATTGATTGATTTAATTTAATAAAAATATAGTAATATCTCATACGTGGCTGACAGCTACAGGTTATAGCTGTGCCAAATTGTATATTTGTGAATGTTACAGTCCACAAAACAAAACAACATCAGCATTCGGTGCCTCTTTTATCGAGCTTAAAGCAACTAGTTTTTTTGTTATTCTACCTCAGGAATTAATTTATTTCATGACTAATCCATTCATTCAACGATATCTCTTACTAAATTTAATATTTCACATATTATGTTAATTAAAATTTATAAGAATTTTATACCACTAGATCAATATATGGTTAACTAAATAAAGTATTGATTCTCCAAAAAAATCAGTTTTTTCTCAGAAAAAAACATATTTTGCCAACTTTCCCGCATTTTCTTTGTTACTTTTAGGATCACTCCTTTTCAAGCCTCTTTGAGTCTTTTCTCCCACTCTCTCTGTCTCTGCTTTAATCAAACCCTCTTCCCCAGTTCCACATAAAGTAATACAACACCATTGTAAGTTGCATATGGGTGCTTCCGGCAACAATTTTCTCCTAGTCATCGCCAAGAACTTCGATGTTTTTGCTCTGTACTTCTCTTTTCCAATATATATCACTAAAGTTTCAAACTTTTTTTGCATATTGCATTACATCCTTATATTTTAACCTTTTTTTTTTCAGGCCCTTGGTCACATTGGTTTACCCTTTGTGAGTGTACTTTTGTTTTGTGGATTTTATGTTTGGAACAATGTATGTCTGAAATATTAGCTTATTGGTTTACCCTTTTGTGTTTGTGACAGATATGCTTCAATCAGGGCCATAGAAACCAGGTCTATAACTGATGATCAACAATGGCTTACATATTGGGTTCTCTATTCTCTGATCACACTCTTTGAGCTCACATTTGCCAAAGTACTTGAACTGTAAGTTTATTAATGAGTGGATCTGGAAAAAATTGCTTTAGTTGGCAATTGTTTAGATTAAAAACACCTACTTTGAACTTTTGGACATGAGTTTGTTCTTAAAAGGTACTACTAAAGCATAAGGGGAAACTTTACTGTATATGTTTAAGACCTGTAGTGTTATATATGTTGGGCGATAAAATCTCAACAAGTGAATAAAACCAATGAAGCATAGATGAGAATATTGCATTGGATGAATAAACATACTAGTCAATTAGGATTATAAATGAATGTGTGATAGTTTGAGTATGTGTGAAAGAAACCTTTCAATTTTTAGGTACAAATGGGGCCAAGAAAAACCATAGGCAAAACAATTAGACACGATTTAGTTATTAGTGATTTGCCAAGGGAATCGATATATGATAGAACATTATAACGTCGTTCCTTCCAGGTAGCTGACCACACCTGGGGAGACTAAGGGTTGGTTGTTGTTGTAGTTGTTTTGGGAATTTCGGAAACTACAATGGTGGCCACAATTTAAAACCATTCTAATAATAGTTAGTTTGTTACATAATCTCAAGTAAATGATTAACTTCTGAATGTTTTCTCTGTTCTTTGAAAAGGACAGTGGACTAACTGCCCTGTGCACTACTGTAGAGTGGCTTCAACCAATAATACTGGTCAAATTCACATTTTGTAGTATTATTTGGTAAAGATGTCTAATAAAAATCATAACATGAGTTTGTTCTTAAAAGGTTCTATTTTTTTATTTGCTTAGTAACAAAATGTTGAGAAATAACTATGTTGCTAATTTCAGGCTTCCTATTTGGCCTTATGCCAAGTTGATACTCAGCTGCTGGCTGGTTCTGCCACACTTCAATGGGGCAGCACATGTTTATAGGCACTACGTTAGACCATTCTATATGAACCCACAATTGCCTCAAATGCCACAAATGCCACAAATGCCACGAGCTGCGTCTGAAATGTGGTATGTTCCAAAAAAGAACATGTTTTCTAAGCAGGATGATGTTCTAACGGCTGCTGAGAGGTACATGGAAGAGCATGGTACAGAAGCATTTGAAAGACTCATAACCAAGGTACAACTATAGCCTAATTTTTGTTTCTTAGAGTATCTGCAATTCTGAAGTTAATACATAATTTTAACAAAGTTGATCATTGAGACTATTTTTCTTGCTTATGTTATTGGAGCTTGTATATCATATAAATATATAATTCAAAACTTTCCCACCCTTATATGATATATATAATCTCATTTAATCAGCACTTTGATCCTGAAACTCCCCTCCCCCCAACCGAAACAAGTAGAAGTAAACATATAAATAACGCATCTGCAAATTATAACTCCTGTGTGGAGGAATAGAAACAGAATTGCTGTAACGGTCTTCTGGGGGAGCCATAAATAAAGAGTGACTTTGGTCTCTTTAATTGACATATCCTAAAGAAATTGCTCATAATGTGTTGTGTTTTAACTTTT
This sequence comes from Lupinus angustifolius, assembly GCF_001865875.1. Lineage (NCBI taxonomy): Eukaryota > Viridiplantae > Streptophyta > Magnoliopsida > Fabales > Fabaceae > Lupinus > Lupinus angustifolius. The sequence goes on along the minus strand of NC_032019.1, from coordinate 8,305,154 downwards.
ACTAGTGTCATACATATCTATTTACTATTTAACAAAAAAAACTCCTACACATACATGTGTCATCACCTCATTGATTTGACACATCATCTATCACATGTGTCATGACCTCATTCAATCTATGTTTTCCCTCCAAAAATTTCTTGCCCACAAACCTCCTTCATATACATATGTCATCACCTCATTGAATTGCATCATCATCTATGACATGTGTCATGACCTCATTGAATCTATGTTTTTTCCCTCCAAAAATTACCTTATACACATACATGTCACATCATCTATGATATGTGTCATGACCTTATTGAATCTATTTCCCTTCAAAAAATTTGCTCACAAAATGATTTATTATATTAATATTATTATTAAAAATTATTATTATTATCTGAATATATTATGTGTGTAAATGTTTTAAATATTAAACTTCCAATATTTTTTAACATGTTAACTATTAGTAATTTTACAATTTGAATACATAACGTGTTCAAAATATTTAATGTTTATTATTATTATATATTATTATAATATGAATATATAACATGTGTAAATGCTTCAAATATTAAACTTCCAATATTGTTAACGTGTTAGCAATCAGTAATTTATTACACATTATTATTACAATTTCAATATATAACGTGTTCAAAATATTAAATGCATATTATTATTATAATCTGAATATATAACGTGTGTAAATGCTTTAAATATTAAACTTCCAATATTGTTAATGTGTTAACTATCTGTGATTTATTACACATTATTATTACAATTTGAATATATAACGTGATCAAAATAATGCTTATTATTATTAAATATTATTATAATATAGATATATAACGTGTGTAAATGCTTCAAATATTAAACTTCCAATGTTGTTAATGTGTTAGCAATCAGTAATTTATTACACATTATTATTACAATTTCAATATATAACTTGTTCAAAATATTTAATGCATATTATTATTATAATCTTAATATATAACGCTTATAATGTGAATATACAACGTGTAAATACTTTAAATATTAAACTTCCAATATTGTTAATGTGTTAACTATCTGTAATTTATTACACATTATTATTATAATTTGAATATATAACGTGATCCAAATATTAAATGCTTATTATTATTACATATTATTATAATCTGAATATATAATGTGTACATGCTTTAAATATTAAACTTCTAATGTCTATATGTATGAAAACTTTAATTGAATATTGCAACGTTCAATGTCTACATTTATGAATATTGTTTTATCATCTATAATAACATGTGTCATCATCTCCTCAAAAAAAATTCTTCCAAAAAGTTTATACATATACATTCATTTTAATCATCATGCATGATTTATCTATCAAACACATTAGCTATCAATAAATTTTCCATTAATGATTTACATTAAACATTAACCTTAAATATTTTTCCCACTAATAAATTACATTACACATTTTAATCGTCATGCATTATTTGTCCATCAAACACAATAACGTTTTCCAATTTTATAACAATTTGAATATACAAATTGTTAATAATGATAATAATTGCATTAAATAAAGTTAATGCGCTTAAAATATAAACATCTTCCAAGTTTGAATTTTTTTAAGTTATAGAAATAAAATATAAATTTACGAATCAGTTACAAAACAGAAAGAATCAATTACCAACATAAATCAAAACATATTAGAAATAACAGTTATTACAAATTTACTTATGATTTCCAAATTTTAAGCAATACTCATTATGAACATAAATTTGCAGAATTATAACTAATAAATTTATATTGTGATAATCAATTGATTTGATTTATATTTTATTTAAATTATTTATGATTTCTAAATTTTAGGCAATGCTAATTGTAGATAAAGTTGTAGAATTATAATTAATAAATAGTTCAATAATAATATATTTCATTTTGTTTGAATATCATAAATAATATGACATATGATTCAAAACTCATGAAGAAATAGAATAGTTTGATTACAGAAATAGAATATAAATTTGTGAATCAGTTACAAAACAGAAAGAATCAGTTACCAACATAAATCAAAACATATTAGAAATAAGAGTTACTATAAATTATAATGTAATATAACGTAAATCATTCGTTATAAACATACATTAATTATGATTTAGTTTTTATTTCAAAATTATGTATTAAAGTTGTTATGAAATTTTGAAAATTATTTTAAATACATAAATGAAATATGTTGTAATTACACATTTAAATAGATCTTAAAACGTTATCAATTAATTCATTTAATCATATTTAAAACATAAGTAGTAGAAAACCAATCATATTACTAATAGAAAGAATAACAATATAGATACAGATATAATATATATGTTCTTAATCATGTAGTAAAAAAGTACCGCCCCGTGCATTCGCACGGGTAACTTGCTAGTTGCTTATGAAAACTACACTAAAACAAGAGAACATTAGAGTCTATAAGAATAAAAAAATTTAGTTGCCGGTTAAAGTTATTTTTATCATTCTCATGCACTGAATCTATAGATGTGATGAGCTCCTTTTCTAGTTTATGTTTCACTTAAAAATAGATGTAATTATGCTTATTTTAATTGTAAAATATATCACTGTAAATTGTTTTTATGCAGACTGACAGAGAACATAGAGCAAAAAGGAATGGAAATCACATGATCTTTGATGATGATTATATATATTAAGTTGTTTTAACCATTAACTTTTTCTCATTTGGTGTTAGTTTGAAAGTTGCTAATATTTCAATAGCTATGTGATGGTATGACTTAAACTCCTGTATTTACTCTAATTTCCATGACATAATATTTTCAATTCACATTTTCTTATGATAGATTAAGTCATAATATCAAGTTTAAGTAGAAGGTATAAAAGAGAAAGGGACTGAAGTATGCCAATTTTATAATGTTTTCTTATATGTTATGTATAAAAGTGAGAAACTAGAGCAGAAATCAAATTCACCAGATTGGGAAAGTTATCAAATGAAACTGATTTTCTCATGTTGTCACTTATAGTCCTCTCAACATTTTCTCATACTTCTCAAAATAACTTAATGTGGGAGCTTGCTCAAACTGTTGTAGTTAACTTAGTTGATGCTGCACGTAAGATATTGGAGGAAATTAAACCCAATGTTTGCATTAATGAAAGCTTTTGGATTTAATTCCCACCAATCCTTATTTCCTGCACAAACACTTTTATCACATTTAATACAAGAAATTTGGAGTTCCAAAATATGCTTCCAAAAGCTTGAACCTGAATGGTATTTTATAGCAAAAGGGCATGCACATTTCATGATATCTAACACTAAAATAGAGAGCCCGGTCAATTTTCGTGAGTTTGTTTCAAAACAAATCAAGAGGTACTGCCAATTCATTAACTCGTATCCTCTTTATTAATAAAGAGGTAAGTGGTCACTTTTGCACTTACATATAGGGATAAAGTTGTTATATCCTTATATCTTAAGGGTAAAAATGTCAAATCATATTACATTTTTTCTCTTGTTTTGGATGTATTTGTCTCTCCATTAACGGAGAAGATCCTAACTCCTAACAAACTTTTCCTCAATGATCACTCTTCATAAGTTATATTCTCTATCACAGACTAATCAAAATATTATTTTTTTTTGTTTTTAAAAATTTCTTTTATTTGCATAATAATATCTGATTGGTCCAACATATGGAATGAGATAGTGTTTGAAATATATGATCCTTATCCTCATCGGTGAAACATGAGTTATAAAGTCCTTCAAAATAATTTTCATGTGAGTTTTTAACGATTATTCATACTTAACATATCCAATAATAACAATCTTGAGCAGTTTTTTATGAACATGTATAGAATATCTAAGTAAAAACTGACTATTTTGATTTCAATCAAACACAAATTTTGTTTTGCACATAAATCTATTAAAAGTTACTCGGTTTTTTTCCATATTCTTCAACAGACCAACTCATGTACACAAAAAAGCAAACCAACCCATATCATCCCATTTAAGATTTATAATTCACTTCTAATGAGAAAAACTATATTACCCTGTCCCCCCTCTTCTTTTCTATCTCAACTCCACTTTCCAACATCATTTAAATCACTTCTCAATATTATACTTAGTTTTTCTTACACTGAATACTTCATTTTATATGATTTTGGTTTAGGTTTCACACTTAGTATTTTTGATGCACCGTTGTTGCAAACATGAACATGCACAAATGCTACTAAAGCTATTATCAAATATGACTTTAGGTCACATGTGAGTATTTTCCCCATATGTGACTGTTTTGAACAAAACATATGTGACCTTGGGAAAAATACCCACACAAACCTGTACTCAATACAACACACTCCCAATGAGGCTAGGATGTATTATCATGCTTTAACACTTTCAATTTTCAAGTGTGAATTTCTTGCATACCTCTTCCATTTATCTTTCCTGCTTCTAGTTTTAGAGTTGTAACATTTGTCGATCTTTGAGTTTTGATGATGGAGTTCGAAGATGCCAAGTACAGTTAGTTTCTCATGTTCAATCATTCATATTTTTTTGGAAACCAAGTATACAAAATAAGATACCATTGCAGTCTCGAACCACCGTTAATTGCCATGCGCCACCTCTCATTGTTGTGCACCACTGCTTAATATCTACCAGTTGGTGTGGTTCCAAATTGGAAAATATGACAAACAGGCCCGCCATAATATCATACTCACATAATAACAAACAGGCCCAGCATAATGTGTTAGTTAGGGTCGGTGAGTAGAGTAAACCACCATTATCAATATACAAGTTCATTGATAGGAGGATAACTAGATTCCAGAATTAATTTGATGGTTGGGATTAAAATAAAATGGTTAGATAAGGTTTTTTTACCAATAGTATATTTGGATCTTGAAGTATGTATCTAAGTAAAAATATTTCATCATAATTGCTTGCAAAAACAATAAAGTTCAAGGGTTCTATGCATTCTCCCTTGATAAAAATAAACATAGCCAATTTTTAATTAGATATATTATTCATTAAAAGTTTTACTATTATATGTAAAATATTAAACTCAGATTTTATATATATATATATATATATATATCAAGTTATTTAGGTAAACAATTATAAAGTATATATTTCTTATTTTAGACACGGTTTCATAAGCAATTTGTGAAACAAGATTTGTAAAACAATATAGTAGAAATTATCTCTCTTTCTCTATCTTCTCAATTCTCATAAGTAGTTCTAAATGCTTGAATTTAATTATTCTATGCATTAAAACACAACAATTATGTTTGGTGAACTTCTTTAGACATCAAACTTAACACCATATCTCTGCAGTCTATACACAAATGTGGTGAGAGAGAAATGAAGTGAGGTGAGAGAAAAGGTATAAACATAGAAAGATAAAATTTCACACGAGCAACTAAGCAGCACCATATTCTTACCTAGGTTGTCAAAGGCAAGCATCAAATTGAAAAAAGCTAGTTCAAATTTAACCAGATTAATCAACCAACTTATATAGTTAAACTATTTGGTTGAACTAAATATACTTTCAATATAAAAATCTCTATAATTTTTAATCCATTAAATTTGCATTACAATAAAAATCATTCACTCCAACGTCCAACCTGGTATTTGACTTAGTTATCCAATAACAGAAACAGTTACAGAAATGAACCAACCAAGCAAGTACAAAGAATAATGGTTCATATCCTATCATATTGTCAATTGCTTTTGGGCTTCATGCAGGATTATGAACCTTAACCATGTCTCCAGGAAAAGCTCTGTTGTCAGCAATTGCAAAGTTGCAACAACCGTCTTTCTATCCGCCGATGTTGGAATGAAATGTGACCTCTACAACGTAAGGGAATACATTACTAGATGACCAAACTACCTTCGCTGAAGGGGCATGAAAGTCTTATTATCAGATGAAGTCCTCTCTTCTTTGAATGGTTGAGTTGAGGGATCGGCTAGACTGGGTACTCTAGGAACGCTACCCTTTCCTCTCTTAGCATTTGGTCCCACCACCTCTATCATGTATTTCCACCCATCAATTGGCCTCCTCCGGCTAAATATGTGAGTCTTTATGAAGCTAGCAATCTGCATACCAGTTTCATAATGTGAATGATAGATAACTGAGGAAGAAATGCCAAGATAACCGACATTACATAAAACCGAAGTATATGCATGAACTTTATGATTAAAAAACAATAACAATGCGCAATAATGAGATTTTAAAGACAACCTGAAACTTGCTATATGCAATTCGTCGCTCAAATTCCTGGAGAAGTATATCTTCTTCTCTTTGAGACATCTCCCATATATTTCCATCTTGATTTTTTGATATTGTTTCCCACCCATCAGGCATGTTTTTGAACTCAGAGTATGGAACTTGTGCATTGTTCAGGTCATTGTTGCCAGAGTCAAAAATTCTAAGGTTGTTCAGAGCATTGAGTATCACATGCACAAATAGTAAAGCATATGTGAGATTTGAGAAAATTGAAAATGCTATATGCCACTATAGCCATGCTACTGTGAGACATGGATATGGACAAAAACACGAAACAGCGGACCTGAGGAATGCAAGGCATACAGGATACAACATGGACCAACACCCATTTATATAACCATACACAGATTGTTGTTAAAATATCCATATAGAGATGGAAATTCTGAATTAAAAGAAAACACATCCATTGTGGAGATCTATTGTTCTTCACAATAAAACCTATTGAACAGTAGTACTCCTTTATAGATAATTGTTTACCAACTTTTCACCACATTTCTTAGAAGCAATACAATATTGCTGGCATTTATATAAGAGAAGGTGCATGACATGTTAGGGATGTAAAACCAATTGTGAGGCTTCACATAAAGCTTGTGCTATTAAGAGAGTTGAACATGAACATGGTATAATAATAACAGAGTATGTGACCTAGTGGTCAGGAATTCAATCCCCACCACTCCATTTCATCTAAGTAATGTTAAATTTCAGCAGTAGATAGAGTGTGCCACTGTGCCTACGCATTTACCACAATCAATGTGCAATGGACTCTGGCATGAATGAGAATTTTAAACTGGTCATGAGCCTTAGCCTAAAGTTTAAGATATTGGGAGTGTGACTTGTGCAATACACTTGATGGAATTTTCAAATGCGCCACTGTCTCAAAAAATCTGACTCTGTAAGACTTATGAACAGAGCGTAATGCTCATTAACATGGGCTAGCAACATATAAAGTTGTCATCAGTATAATGCATTATGCAACCAAGGTTCTAAATTCTCGGCTGCAATATTACAGTTTTGGTAATCTTAACAACAACACTGCGGCCACATTTTCAAGCAATTGGACAATTGTGGTAACTAAAATCTAAAACCCCAGCATGGTCATAACTCAACTTAAAACCACGGTAGCAACTTCAGCTTGACTAAGGGCACGCTTGGATAACCAATTTATTTAAGCCTTACTCTGTAAACATTTCTGAAATAAGCTACAAAGAACTTATTTTCATTCATAAGCTTCTCTCATAAGGTTATTTAAATAAGTTAAAATGAGTTCACAGGAACTACGAAGGTCAAAAGCTACCACAATGAACATAAGTTGTTCTCACAAGTCACAATCCCAAATAAACACTCAAACAAGTAAATATCATAAGTTTAGTTTTGACTATTCAAAGATTAATCTAGCATCCAAGCAAAGAACATGACATAATGTTTTAACATTTGAAATCATAAAAACACAAAAAAAAAATACTATACTAGGCATTTCAACAAACACAATGAAGACATAGAGAGAGGTCACATACTCAGAGCAACTATCAAGCAATTTTTCAATATCACCGCCGCCACCATCATCTCCCAACTTAGTTTCTTCCATCTTCTCAATCTCCTTAATCCACAACCCAGCATGCACCCTCTGCTTCTTCAACCTATAATCCTTCTTCATATTCTCTACACTATAAAGCGCACCCTTCTCTTCCACCTTCTCCTTCTCCTTCGTTCTCCTCCTCCTCTCTTCCCAATTCTCATTCATCTCCTCCACAAAAGCCTTCGTCTCCGCATCAACGGCGGTGGCAGTGACGACGGCGGTGGATTCCGGTGAAGAAGAAGAAGCGAAGTTGACGTCAGCTTCCCATGGAGCACGTGTTTTCGGAGTGAGATCCTCTGGAAGCCATGCCGATTCCCACGCTTCGTTCCATTCATCATCGCCGTTCCTCGACGATGATGACCAGAATCGAGTTGAAGAAACTACGAACGGTGAATTTGTGGAAACTGTGAATTGCTTTGCCGTTGAGATACATGTTCTGATTCCTCGAAACGCTTGCATTTCAAAAATTTCACTACTTTGAAATTGAACTACTGGGAATGGGTTTTTTCTCTGGTGCAACTAAAGGAGGAGAAAACAAGGAGAAATGGTTGGGCCTCGGGCTATATTTTTTCTTATGGGCTTTAACAGGCTTATTGTTAAGCGAGTGAGAGTAATTGAAAAGTAGATGAAGGGTTACCATAAAATGGTATTTGGAAAAATTATGCAAGAAAAAATGGGATAATTAGCTTTTTTGCAAGTATTTTTTTGGTGTGTTAAATTATCTAGTTATATAATAATATTGGTGACCTTTTTTAAGGATAAGTTATTGGCTTTTTTTGTAGGAAAATGGTTATAAATGGTAAGACTGTGGCTTTTGTATTAAAATAATTTCCAGGTAATAGTGAAGTTCAGAAATAGGTTTTGTAGATGAGACTGAGTTTCAAGTAAGGGAAGGAGGAGAAATATGTTTTATTTTGAAGGTGTGTTTGGTTTAAATGTGGAGGAAGGTAGACAAGTTTAAAAATGTTAATATAGGAAAGGGAGAGAAGGAAAAATATTCAAGTAAAATAAAGTAGTTTTCTCAAATATCTTATTAAATATAAAATATAATGCGTTACTTAAAAATAATGTTATTTGCTGACACTTGAAAAATATTCATTTAAGAATATCTAACAAGGGTAATGTAACTTTGAAGCCTCAAATAGATGGTCTTTCTAAAATGCAAGAGCTTTAGAAAATCATTATAATTTCTAAAAGCAATCTGCTGTCCCACAAAGTGTGTCACTTTCATGTGTCACTGTTTGTGATTGGTTGAAAAAATATATTTAAATTAAAATTTTAATAATTAATAATTTTTCTGACTAATCACAAGCCGTGACATATGGAGTGACACACTGTTTTGGAACAGCAGACATCCATAATTTCTAATAGGATATTTCGGCATAAAATATAAATGATTCATATCAATATATTTTACAAGACTTCTTTACAAAGCATCTTTGTCATCATATCAAAAGTTATGAATTTTGCCACCTTTAAGACGCTTTCCATAGCATGATTAGCATTTCATTTAAACTAGAACTTGTTGAACCATGTAAGAGATATTGCTTCACACAACGTGTTTCAGAAACTTCTGCCTGAGTTCACTTAAGTTTGTCTCTATTTCATGGTCCTGGCTTATTGCCAGAAGGACTCGTACAAATGTATAAATTATTTGTGTCTATTACTTATGGTCCAATAAATCACACTTAATTACTATTATGACATGCATGATGTGTTAAAGTTGTTGTGATTCTTGTTAAACTTGATAAACTCTAACAATGGATATACTTGTTGCAGGACCATCAATGACTCAACAAGCAAGATCATGATCAGCATGGCTCGAGTATGAATCAAAGGGAAATTGGCTTGGTTGGAATCATAGCAATGTGCCATGAAACAGATAAAACAAGGAATATGTTTGATCAAGACAGAATGCACCAATTGGCTCTGTCTCGGTCAGGAAGCATGCATCAGATGCGCATACGCCAGTCTCGGTCAGAATCCTTGCACCAGATGCACATGTGCCAGCCTCGGTCAGAATGGTTGCACCAGATGCACATGTGCCAGTCTCGGAGCCTGCATCAGATGCGCATGAGCAATGAGCACCAGTTGAGTCTGTCTCGGTCAGGACAGGGCATGGCGCACCAGTTGGCTCTGTCTCGGTCAGGATAGGCCTTGGCGCACCAGTTGGCTCTACCTCGGTCAGGACAGGCCTTGGCGCACCAATTGATGTCTCAGTCAGGCAAGGCCATGGTGCATCAAGTCAACCATGACAATACTTACTCAAGTCAGATTCATCATCACAATGAATCAAATAGATACAAAGTCTCTTCGATCAACTATAGGACTTCATATCTACATAAATTAAAGGCATATGATGTGTCTCTTTATGATTATTTAAGAGGCCAACAATTTCTTGTAATACAAGCTATCTCTCTTAGCTTTGTAATAGGCTCAATAATTCTGGTTTTACATATTCTGTTTTTAGATAGATGGTTAGTTATTAGTTTGTTAAGTTTGTTATTTTCAAGGATATATATATTGATCCTTGCTTTGTAATTGTAACATGCTTTTTCATAATCAATAAGAGAAAATTCATTGAGTTCTTTTCATCTTTACATTGATTTGCTTCTTCCTTTTGATCAAGAAGAGTCTTTGATCTTTAGCGATGGAATTCACTTTTTCAAGAATTCTGAATATAGTTAATCGATTAACAATGTAGTTAATCAATAAGGTAAATTTTATATGCGATAATCAATTAATCAATATAATTATTAGGTTATATGGTTAAAAGTTTTTGTTTTCCGTTTTAGTAGTTGTTGTATATAATGGAGTATCCTCCTTATCCTTTTAATCAATTCATTAATGACAAATATTATTCATTGAAAATATTGATTCTCATTTTCTTTTCTTTCTTTTTTCTTTGAGCTTTTTTTCTCATTCATTTCTCATACTTTATTCATCAGGAAGTTTCATTCATAGCTCATACCACATGTTAACATGATATTAGAGCTTTCACTCAATAATATTTCTTATTAATGAATGACTACAAAGACCTATTTATATATAACAACTACTAAAACAGAAAATATAAACTTTTAACAAGATAATCGATTAATTTTGTTGATTAATCGATTATCGTACAAAGTTTACCTTAACAAATTGAACCAACTAACCAATTAATCGATTAATTTGTAATATTAATCCATTAACTTACATAAAAAAATCACACCAACAAAGTGCAATATCTTCTTATTTCGACAAAGGGACATAAAGAATAACAACATATAATTTGACAAAAGGACATAAACAATAAGTATAGAAAATGTTTCTCCCGTTTTTTTACTTAACGAAGTGGGTTTAATCTTTTTACGTGAAAAAATGTATAAATTAGATAAGTCTAGCTACTTCAAACATGGTTTCACATTATTCAGACACCATCTGCGCAAGTTATTTTCTTAACTTCCAATGATATTATCCCATTTGAAAAAATATATATTAATCAATACAAGTTTAAACATTGTTACTTGGGAGAATGTGGAATAAATCATGCAGCCAAATATTTTATATGAAAGAGCTTGAAAATCACATTCTTTCTAATTTAAGCTTAGAATACGTTGCCGGCTCATGCATGCACCATTCCTACAAACAACATAACATTTAATAGCACTTTTTGGTTTTTGCCCGTATCTATAAAAAATAATTAAAATAAAATAAAATGATATAGGTTAAAAAGATGATCAACAATAATATTTTTGTGCAGGTTTGTTACTAAGGCCAGCCGTTCTTTGAGTGTGACAAAGGGATATATAAATAATAGTATTTAAAAATTAATTTTTTTTAAATCACCAAATTATTTATATGTCCTTAGACTATGTTTTTTGGAATTTAAAGTCAATTTTAATCAATGGAATTTTAAAAATGTCACAAAAGGTGAATAAACTTCGGAAAAAATCTTCTCGAGTCTTAAAATATAATTTTGACCCTTCCAAAGTATAATACAATTTTGAATATGGAAAATTGACACCAATTACATTTAAAACTATTACAAATTTGATTATCAAAAGTTAATTTCTCAAATGAAAAAGGAAAATAAACCAATGATAATTTGAATCTTCATGTTTGTAATTTTATATTGAAATGGTGAAGAATAATAATATATTTCATTAGCAATAGCAAACAAAGTAGCTTAAATTAAAATGGAGTAAACAATTATAAAATTATATAAATATTAATATTCTTTCCTTAACTATTTTTGGAACATAAAGTTAATTTCAACCAATGCAATTTTGAAAATGTCAAACATGTTGAACAAAGCTAAAAAAATTGTTTTATATTCTCCAAATATACTTTTAAAACTTCCCAAATATAATATCATTTTGAATGAGAAAAATTGATATCAATTCTATTTCTTATTTAAAATTATTACTATTTTGATCCATCAATTAAATTTATTAATAAAAATGAAAATAAACTAACGATAATTTGAATTTCAGCCTCTATAGTTTTATATCAACCCATTGAAGAATAATAACACATTATTAATCGTTTATATTAGAGTAGAGTTAAAATTTAGTAGATGATATTACACAAATAGTAGAGTTAAAATTTAAAAAGCAAATTAGATTTTTTTTTAAAATAAACAAAAAATTATTTTTCTAAAAACTTTTTGGGACATAGAGCCAATTTAAACTAATTTAATTTTGAAAATATGAAAGATTCTGAATAAACTTGAAAAATATTTTTCTTTGGAGTATCAAATATAATTTTGATATTTCTTAAGTATAATAATGTTTTCAATGAGGTAAATTGATACCAACTACATCTTTTATTTAAAATTAATACTATTTTGAATTAAAAAAATTAAATTTTCAAAGGAATCTCCACCTAAATAATTTTACATCAAAATAAAAATAATATGTTTTTGGTTTTTTTCCGCTGAACATATGTTTTTAGTTATAACAAATAAAATAGGTTATAGTAGGGTAGAGTTAATAAATATTTAACGTTATTATATAAATAATATTATTTGAAAATGATATTAGGAATCTTTTAAACTGGTATAATTTTTTTATTCATTCTTAACCTATTTTTTGGAAGTTACGGTTAATATCAATCGATGGAATTTTGACAATGCCAAACAAACACATTAGACTTGAAAGAATCCTTTTGGGGTTTGAAAAAATATTTTTTTACGCTTCGTAAGCATAATATTGTTTTAATTGAGGAAAATTGATAATAATTTTATATTTATTTTAAATTAATACCATTTTGATTAAAAAATAAATAAATGAAAAATGAAAAATTAAAGCAAATAAAGTTCAAATCTCCACCACTATAATTTTATAGCAAAATGGTGAAAATGATAATATATTATTAGTAATAGTAAATATAGTAGATTATAGTTAATAATTATTTGACAGTATTATATAAATTATAGTATTTGAAAATAAAATTTAGATATTTTAAAAAAATTTCATATTTTTTATTCTTTCTTAAACTATTTTTGGGAACTTAAAGTCAATAGTATCGTTAAGTTGAACAAAAATAAGTTAACCAAAATCACTGCTTATAAGTTTGTTAAACAAAAATAATAAATCATTACCCTTGTTTGATTAGAGAGTTTAAAAAACCTTAACATATAAGCATAGATTTGATAACTCAATTGGAATGAATTATAGCAAATATGTTGGGGTTATATGAGTCATTTTCTAACTCATCGTCTTTGCAACTTAGAAATTAGGACTTCATTATAAAAATATGATAAAAATTTAAATAAAATTAAAGGTAACCCGTTAGAAAATCAGAGTGAATTTAATTTTTTTATTAACATGTTCAAGATGCGGAAATATTCAATATTATTATTATCAAAAAATGAGGTATCATATTCAACCTCAAAACTATAATTTATATAATTATCTATTTGTTTAAGTACGTAGCTTTACAAAATCATTAAATTAATCTTAACATAATGATTGTAAAAGACACCATGTATGCGAAAAGAATCACTCTTAAGTATTTTTCATAAATCAAAGCCAATGATCCCAATATAAACAAGATACTTAACTATATATCAGTTAAGTTCTTCTTGTTTATATTTCCGTCAATGGATATTCATAGAGCAACTGTAACAAACCTGAACATACACATTAGACAAAAGAAAAGACAAAGAAAATGGAGTAAGAACCAACTACGGCGACCACAGCGTGGAATTACATAGAGAAATAACATTAAAGTGAGACACCCTATAACAACACTATAAACAAACAATGTCAAACATATGCAAATGATGCATGAAGTTAGTGTATTATACAAGAGGATATTCACATCCATAATTAATATATCTTTCATGCAATGCAATATGCAATTCACCAACCAATCACCACCAAAATTACAATATCCGAAGGCCAAGATCCTAGTGGGAAAGCAACTAGGAGTACAAATATCCTTAACAACGGCAAGTGACAATATCAATTATTTTCAATTACCTCTATCATAGGTGCTTACATGGTAAGCCCAGTCCGTTTCAGGTTTCCTCTCTACCGATCACGAAATGCGCAATGGGGTGTCAAAGACCGCTTAATTTGCATGTAAGACTATCCTGGTCACACGGGTAGTGAACTCAGACCCTCACTAGACTATCTCACATAAGCAATCCTTCAAGGCTTCTTCACGAATCACCATCATTGTCGCCCCTATCCAAATCCCAATGATATTTCTATCATCGTGTCTTTCCATTTTCTCCAACTCCAACTACAAGAATGCAATGTATGCACACTAACCGAAGTTAGCTCATTATGTCTTCCAATCAAGGTTTTCATAAGTTTTATTTTAACAAATATCACATAAGTTAGTCGTCTCAGCCCCAATGCATTTCTATCATGTCAAGTCCAATTGATGAGCTCAAGACGCTAACTTAGTATCCAAGATCATTAGGTAAAGCCCCAATTCTCACAACACTTTCAAGTGTGTGAATAGCCATAGGCTCTCATCAAATTCAATCTTTCCAAAAATACAATTTAAGTTAGTTGTCTAAGCCCAAATGCATTTTTACTATTACATGTCCTCACGACGAGCTCAAAACACTAACTTAGTGATTTAATATATGAGCAAGACCTTAATTTCAAACTCTTGTATTTTTCATATCAATATAACAACTAACGTATATATTTCTTATTAAATACAATAATCAAGTTATATATATTTTGAAATCAATACAACAATATATATATATTCCATTTCAATACAACTATACAATAATCAATAGCATAACAATTGCAATTGAGATATTTCTAAATTAGAACTTTGTCACAAGCATTTGGCACATAAAACAATTATCAATTTATCACAATACTCACATACATACAAACATAATTATTTAACAACATTTCATGACGATGTAATACCGTAAGCGAGTACCTCACATTATGTTATACACAAGCGAATTCAAACACATATATTTCCAGCTCAATCAAATATTTAAGATTGTATACACCGTCATGAAAAGGATTAAAGACTCTTACATGGAAAACAAGTTTTCATGGGAGTTCCTAATCTACAAGACTCTCTAACTTTTGAGGTAACCGGTGAGGAAAAACTTCAATAAAATACTCTAAGACCACAATGGTCTTCTCCCTCACCTTAGTAGCTTTATCTCATAACTTCAACTTGTTCGTCATAATAAATGTAACTGCTAACTGTTAGAATGAGTTAGTTAGTTAGTTTCTATTTTAGGCAACTATTCAAAAATCAGTTTTGTTAGTTAATGCTTGAGTTGCTATAAATAGCTTTGTTGAACAATTGATTGAAATCAATATACATGGAGTGTAATTCATTGAACTATCTCTCTTCTAATCTCTAACTACCTCACACTCTAATTCTTTCTCATTTTCTTTCTTCTGTTTCTGCATCACACCTTCATCGTCTGTTTTTCTTCTTCAAAGTGCAGTGGCACTGTTTTATCCAACATTTGGTATCAAGAGCTAGTTAGATCATCACTTAGCATCACCTTCTTCTTCCTCTTCTCATCATCATCTACATCCTCGATGGGACACACGAGTACAAGCTTCCCAGCAAGCTTACCAGTGCTTGATGGAAAGAACTGGAATAGATGGAACATCCAAATGAAAGCAATCATGGGATTCCAAGAAATTGCAGAAATAGTTGAACTCGGTTACCCTCAATTAGGAGCAGAACCTTCAGAGCAAGATCGAGTAGCATTCAGGAAGAACAAGAGGAAAGATTGCAAGGCTATGTGCCTTCTACATCAATGTGTTGATGAGGCACACTTTGAGAAAATTGCCTCAGCTCAAACATCACAAGAAGCATGGATAACCTTGGAGAAATGTAACAAGGGAGCAGATCAATTGA
>NC_032019.1:8287211-8288872 GCF_001865875.1 Lupinus angustifolius | reverse complement strand
GGGTGATTTGTCTCACAAACCAGATGAAAGCATGTGGAGAAAGCATGGCAGATCAAGCTATTATAGAGAAGATTCTGAGAACTCTCACCCCCAACTTTGATCACATAGTAGTTGCTATTGAAGAATCAAAGAAACTGGAAGACCTCAAATTAGAAGATCTTCAGGGGTCCCTCGAGGCTCATGAGCAGAGGCTCATTGAGAGGTCAACTGATAAGGTTAACCAAGCACTGCAAGCTCAAACCTTTAAGAAGGGGAGATATCTTGGCAGAAATAATGAAAGAAACCGAGGAAGGGGAAGAGACTTCAGGGGGAAGAATTTGGCTAATTCAGGAGTACAAGATCAAGACAGAATTGATCTTGATCAAGCATCAAGTTACTCAAAGAGAGGAAGTGGTAGCAATTGGAGAGGAGGAAAGAAGAGACTTGATAGGAGAAGAATAAAATGCTTTAATTGCAGCAAGATGGGACACTTCTCATCTGAGTGTCAATCTCAGCCAAGACACTCAGACACTAACAATAGGCAACACAGTGATGAAGCACACATGGTGAAGGAAGACAATGAGTATGCCAATGATGACTCACCAATTTTGCTGATGATGACTACAAGCCAAGGCAACAACAGTGAAGAGATCTGGTATGTAGACTCTGGATGCTCCAACCACATGACATGACATAGAGAGTGGCTTGTTAACTTTGATTCCAACAAGAAAAGTAGAGTGAAATTTGCTGACAACAGGACAATACAAGCAGAAGGAATTGGTGATGTTGTAATCAGAAGACAAGATGGCAAGAATGCTCTAATTTCTGAGGTACTATTTGTACCAAACATGAGTCACAATTTGATTAGTCTTGGCCAACTACTGGAGAAAGGATTCTCTGTGAGCATGCAAGATGGTGAGCTTGAAATATTTGACTCCACCAGAAAGAAAATCATCAAGGCTCCCCTGACTCAAAACAGAACATTCCAGGTAAATCTCAATGCCTTAACACTGAGACCCTGAGTGAAGATGTATGGCTGTGGCATATGAGATTGGGTCATCTGAATCAGTCTCATGAAAGCCAAGAATATGGTTCATGGTTTGCCACCAATTCATATGCCAAACAGAATCTGTGATAGCTGCCAGATTAGTAAACAACCAAGGTCATCATTTGGTAAATTCACTGCCTCAAGGGCTAGTAATCTCTTGCACATTGTGTACTCTGATATATGTGGTCCCTTTGAGACTACCTCACTTGGTGGCAATAGATACTTTGTAACATTTGATGATGAATTCAGTAGAAAAATATGGTTGTATTTGATTAAGCAGAAAAGTGAGGTGTTTGGCATCTTTAAAACCTTCAAGTGTATGGCTGAAAAACAATCAGAGAATCCAATCAAAGTATTGAGAACTGATGGAGGAGGTGAATTCACATCCAAGGAGTTTGAAGCATTCTGCACACAAAATGGAATCCTGCATGAAGTAACAGCACCCTACACCCCCAGCATAATGGTGTAGTTGAGAGGAGGAATAGAACCATCCTCAATATGGTTAGTAGTATGCTAAAGACCAACAACCTCACACATGGCCTATGGGGCGAAGATGCAACAACAGCAGCTTATGTCCTTAACCATTGCCCAACCAAGAGACTTGAACTCAAGGTGCTAGAAGAAGTATGGTCAA
>NC_032019.1:8260655-8287111 GCF_001865875.1 Lupinus angustifolius | reverse complement strand
TCAAGTATTGTTCAGCAGAGATGTACACTTCAATGAAGCAAGCACCTGGGCTGAAAATCAAGCCAAATCAGCATCTACAATTCAAGTTCCACTGGAATGGGCTCCTACTGATCTTATGCCTACTGAGCTAATGAATCAGGGTGAGGATGACACACATTCAGAGACTGGAACCAATGCTAGTGATACAAGCAGACCCTCTAGGATGAGAAACTTGCCAGCCAGATTGAGGGATTGTGAAATTCTACCTGATAATCTCCTCACAAAGGAAGGAGAACTTGTTCAGTACTTGGCTCTTTTTGCAGATACTGAACCAATATCAATTGATGAAGCACTTAGTAGCAAGGTATGGAAGAAAGCTATGCATGAAGAATTGAAATCAATTATCAAGAATGAGACTTGGGAACTGGCTAATCTTCCTGAGAATCAAAAATCAATCTCAGTAAGATGGGTGTTTAAGACTAAACTCAACCCAGATGGCTCTGTTGGCAAGTACAAAGCAAGGCTAGTAGCAAAAGGCTTTATGCAAAGGGAAGGTGTTGATTTCTCTGAGGTATTTGCACCTGTAGCTAGAATTGAAACAATCAGACTAATAGTGGCATTGGCAACAAAGAACAATTGGGAAATGTGGCAGCTTGATGTTAAATCAGCCTTCTTAAATGGTTCATTGGATGAAAAAGTCTACATCAACAACCTCCTGGATTTGTGATAAAAGGCAGTGAACACAAAGTCTACAGATTAAAGAAGGCCTTATATGGGTTGAGACAAGCTCCAAGAGCTTGGAATAAAAGAATTGATGCATTCTTCTTGAGAGCAGGGTTCAAAAAATGTGAAGTAGAGCATGGTGTTTATGTGAAATGCTCAAGCAGTAATCATGTTCTCATCATCTGCTTGTATGTAGATGATCTCCTAGTAACTGGAAGCAACTCAGATGGAGTTGAATTGATCAAGCAAAGCTTGAAATCTGAATTCGAAATGTCTGATCTAGGGAGATTATCCTACTTTCTGGGCATAGAGTTCAAACAGACTGATGGAGGAATGTTTATGCATCAAAGGAAATATGTCCAAGATGTCTTGAAGAAGTTCAATATGACCAACTGCAATTCAACTGATACACCAGCAGAGCCAAACTTGAAGCTGGACAGAGATAGCAATGAGCCTGCTGCAGATTGATTGTACAGAATTTAGGCAAATGGTTGGATGCTTGAGATTCATTTGTCACACCAGACCTGAAATCTCATTTAGTGTTGGCTTGGTTAGTAGATTCATGAGCAATCCAAGGAAGTCTCACCTTGTAGCAGTCAAAAGAATCCTGAGATACCTTAATGGTACTCTTGAATATGGTGTCTTCTACTCAAAAGACTCAGAGAAATGCAGTGAAAAATGCAGGCTACAACTTTCTGCATATTCTGATTCAGATTGGTCTGGTGATTTGGTTGAGAGAAAGAGTACAATGGGCTATGTGTTCATGCTATGTGGTTCTCCTATATCTTGGTGTTCAAAGAAGCAAGAGATTGTTGCTCTCTCTACTTGTGAAGCTGAGTATGTTGCTGCTTGTCATGCTGCCTGCCAAGCATTATGGTTGAGTTCTCTGCTGGATGAGTTGATGATTGGTTTTGAAGGCACTGTTGAACTTGCTGTTGACAACAAGTCAGCAATTAACTTGGCAAAGAATCCAGTTGGTCATGGAAAGAGCAAGCATATTGAAAGGAAGTATCATTTTCTTAGAAACCAAGTAGAGAAAGGGAAGATTTGCTTGAAGTATTGTAAAACAGAATTTCAAGTTGCTGATATCTTAACAAAATCTGTCAAAGTTGAAAGATTTAGAATGTTAAGGAGGTTGCTGAGTGTGATTTGCTTGTAATAAATGATTTAGAATTAAGGGGGAGTGTTAGAATGAGTTAGTTAGTTAGGTTCTATTTTAGGCAACTATTCAAAAATCAGTTTTGTTAGTTAATGCTTGAGTTGCTATAAATAGCTTTGTTGAACAATTGATTGAAATCAATATACATGGAGTGTAATTCATTGAACTATCTCTCTTCTAATCTCTAACTACCTCACACTCTAATTCTTTCTCATTTTCTTTCTTCTGTTTCTGCATCACACCTTCATCTTCTGTTTTTCTTCTTCAAAGTGCAGTAGCACTGTTTTATCCAACACTAACATCTGCTTGATGCAAGTGCCGCACTTCATCCACCAATAAACAAAACATAATAAATTCCAACAAACCTAAACACGTAATAATACATATATAAGAATTTGTTTGGTTATTATAGGGTACGCTTAACCAATTTCCACAACAAATCTAAATCACATAAATATTAATCTATTTTATAACATATGAAATAGTGAATGAAACGAAGTATATGATTTGATTATTATCTATAAAATAAGTACTCATGGGTATATACATCAACATACATACAATATGAAGTGAAAAGGGTTACACGTTTACACTTATTCATCAGAGATTCAGAATCCATATTGGTATAATAGTTTTTAAGAGAGGATAGTACATGCTTTCACAACATAATAGTTCTTGCACTATCAACGGGTTATTACACTCATTTGTTAATCATTTCATCATATATATTTTTGAAAAACTAAGTGCACTATATTCATTAAAATACCACAAGGAGCAGTAACTATCAACCAATTTTAGATCTGGGTAAAATAAATTGCTGAATGCTAACCATATGAAATTTCAATCTTATGAGAGGAAAGAAGAATTAAGACTAACCAATAGAATGGAGTTGGAAGAGTGCTACTTGGTGTTGTTGGATTAATGAAGAACAATCCAAACAATTCCACAAAAGAAGAGGACGTGTATTGTATGAATATGGTTATGGAGAATGAATAAGAGTTATATGAGTATATGAGATTGATATGATGCAAGACTTGGTTAGGGTTAAAAGATGCAAGACTTGGTTAGGGTTAAAAGATGGAAGACTTGGTTAGGGTTTGAGAATTTGAAACAAAGATAAAGATGATAGGATTATGGATTTGAGAGAATTTGGGAGTAGATAATTAAGGGTTGTTTAGTTAGAGATAAAAGGACCAAAAGAATAAAAGGATAAAGATAATGATGTTATTATCTTAAATATTTTATGATAAACATTATGTAAATATAATTCATTGAATCAAAAATCAAAATAAGATAATGTTATCATATAAAATGATACATGAGATATTATTTAGTAAAATTCTTATCAAAAGATAAATACTGTAATAAAATAACATTTTATCTCAAAATATATTTTTGAAACAAATCTAGATCTTAGAAGATGAAGATTCATTTGACTAAAAAAATAATCAATGAATTAACTTATTTTTAAGGTAGCAAGAATCATAAACTTATTGAATAATCATCCAAAGGTTTACAACTCATCTAGAACAATCATATTTATCATTAGATAAATCTACAAAAGTAAATCAAGATTTTTCACTTACAAGAGTTACATATTTCACACCATTTTATACACACATATTGACATTCTTCTATTTATTCATCTCATCTTAATAAAATATATCCCTTGGAATTGTAATAAATGTACCAATTTGCATCACTTTTTTATGGTTTTCCTAATATTTAATTATCTCCTTATGATTATTAATTTATTCTCACTACTTACTTACGTAAATCAAGGAAGTATTAAATAACAGCAAACTTGGAAAATAATCACTAATACTCTTTTGAATTTCTAAAAATGACAAAATAAATAGAATACAAATTTCTATAAATGAGATACTAGTATTTTGAGAATATATATAAGAACTTATAATTCTTGACAAAATACAATTATCTCTTTTCCTAATATTTAATTATCTCTTTATGATTATTAATTTATTCTCACTACTTACTTACGTAAATCAAGGAAGTATTAAATAACAGCAAACTTGGAAAATAATCACTAATACTCTTTTGAATTTCTAAAAATGACAAAATAAATAGAATACAAAATTCTATAAATGAGATACTAGTATTTTGAGAATATATGTAAGAACTTATAATTCTTGACAAAATACAATTGATTTTGGTTATGGCACTAGTTATCATTTAGAACACCTACTAATCTCTTCTTTCTGCTTTGCACCCATTGCTTAAAAAAAGAGAAGAGAAGAAAAATAAATTATTGTGAACTTTGCAATGTTAATTAGTTGTCGGCATAACCTATCATAGCCAAAAGTCAATGGTGGCCTTGTGGATTAAACATGCACATGTTACTGCACCATGAATGCAACTTCAAGTGGCACAACTTCGGTATTGAGTGCATGAATGACCTCAAGTCAAGTGTGTCTTTTTTTTTGTTTCACCATCTAGTTATACTCCTAGTGTTGCTTGATTGTGATAGTTGTTTTAACCTATTTTTTACATCTCAGCTTTGTTTTATTAATTTGTAGGTGCGTGTTAATGTTTGGGTGCATATCTGTTGTCTCATATTTAGTGTTATTTCATGTGCTATGACTTTATGATTGGTCAAAAAATTACTTAAAAATTAAATTTTAACTTAAATATATTTTTTTCAACCAATCACAAAGTCATGACATATGAAGTGACACTAAGTGTAGGACACCAAATGTACACCCGTTAATGCTAGAGAAAGGACTTTTTATATTCACGTTGTCTAAATCAATTTTTTTTTCAATACGAGATAAGTATGTCAGTGGTCGAGCGACACTTGTTGGGAATGACAATCACGCAACCTAAAAATAATTAGTTCATTATTCATAGAGTATGAGATACTTTAGTAGTACAAAAAAAACTACAAACCTGATTATTATTTTTTTTTTCGATGACAACAAACCTGATTAAATTAAAACAACTTTCCATCAATTAACTATCATATAAGATCATTTCTATCATATAGGAGGGGGTTTGATATTGTGGTAAAAACATTAGGTTGAAGAATTTCACACTTCCCACATGGAAGAATTAGTATAGGGAAATGACATGCAACACAAGAACATGGAACTCATAAAGGCATGTGATGGTGACCTCTTTTGTTGGAACGTTTTTAAACCACCGATATTTCAACACTATTTCTAACGTGTCAGTATGTCATTTTTATGGTTTTTCTCCTAGACATTTTAAAACAGAACATGTGCTGCTTGCTTTAATGAAACCAAGCAAATTTTCCTCCCTACCGTTTTTTCCTTATTTTGCTATTTTTCTATCCTAACTTTACGCAATAGAAAATGAGAAAGGAATGTAGAGTTATTTGCAAATTACAAGTTTAATTAAAGGAAGCTAAATGTTGTGTGCAAGATACATTTCAAGTAATCTAGTTTAGTTTTTTTTTCGATGGTAAATCTAGTTTAGTTTTATACACATCATTTGGTGTTTTGTCAAATTTAGCAAGAGTACCTAATTTATTTATTCAAATTTAGATTACATTAGAGTGGCCTTCCGTTCTTCACTCACTTTTGTCACTTAACAACTATAGTAAATTGTGGCCTTTTACTTTGGCCACTTTTGTCATTTTCATTCATTTACAAATAGATTTGCCTTTTACTTTTTTAATTCAAGAGAGACTCTCATATGAGATTTATGTCCACAAGGGAATGTTTGAAACATGTTATTATATGAAGTTTTATATTGTCTAGCATTAGAATATAGTTGAATATTAATATTATGTATTGGATTCATGTCTCTTGTTATAATGTGCACCATATAGAAACACAAAATATAAATACCTCATCGACACTTAGCCTATGGGTGTGCTAGAATTTGTAATCCTTATATCTAATAATATATTAGTAGCCGCTCAACGCTCTCAGAGATGTAGGCACAATTGGTTGAACTCTGTTATCAAATTCTCTTGTTTCTTCTCTTCTATTTATTTTATGCCATTTATTTGATTGCTTGTGGAGTGGTTAATGCTACGCAACAATCAGTTCTGTTGCACCAACAATTGGTATATGGATCTTAACCCAAGCAACAGACAATGACTAAAGAGGGTGAAGGCGTAATGGTTAGATAAGGTGCATCAAATCTACTGCATAAGAATAAAGTAGATGAGTTGAAAGAGAATTAAACATGACAGAACTATGGTGTGAGCGATATATGTGTTGATCCATAATCTCATGAGTTCATGTATTGTATTAGGATCAAGATGAAGATAATGACTCATGTGGTGAGTTAGGCCTTGAGACAAGTCCTGACAATATCTCTCTAGATGTTAAGAGAATGAACTCATTTGAGATGAGAAGTGGAATATCGTGATGGCGTGTCTGAGATGTCATAGTGAATGATATTAATTTTTAGCAGATCCGAAAAAGTAGAGAAAGGCTGACTGACTTTGATGTAGAGTATAACATGGGCCATTAGCTTTGATGCAAATTATAACACAAGCATTGGTAGAGATGCAGAGTGTGACATGGGCATTGACTTGGATGCAAAGATGTGACACATACATTATTTAGCATTGATGCAAGGTGTGTGGTGTGGGTATACTCCTTATGATGGAGTATGATAGTTCTTTTGAACTATGATTGTCGGACTAGACAATGATGGTAGCGTTTGAGACTCTCTAAGGTTTAGTTTGACTAAATATTGAAGATGAGGGTTGTTGGTGAACTTTTGTGTAGATGTTCTCATATATTGAAAGACTTCCTAGCAATAGGTGGCTAGGCGGCGTGTTCCATTTGATGATGGTACAAGAAGCTGCAATACAAGTTTGAACAGTTAGGCACTTGGTAACATCTTCAAGGATACTCAGAATGTCTATGCTGTAGTGGAGCAGTTAAAGAGAATTACACATTGAGCAATGTGAAGTCATATGTTCGCTAAGGTGGAGATTCTTATGTAGATTTCCTAAGGAGCAAGATATTCGTCAATTTCAATCAAGGTGAAGATTATTGGGGATATTTGAAATATGTTATTATATAAAGTCCCACATTGTCTAGCATTAGAATAGAGTTGAATGTCAATGTTATATATTGAACTCAGATCCCTCAGCGCTTCAGAGATGTATGCACAATTGGTCGAAACCCTTACCAAATTCCCTTGCTTCTTCTCTTTTGTTTATTCTATGCCCTTTATTTGATTGCTTATGATGGTCGCTTATTTGCACCAACAAAATTAAATGTATATAGAACAATTTGTATGGTTTATTATGGTTGAATAGCAATTTGTGATGTGGTGAGTTATTGTTTATCTTTTAAATATTACTATTAGACATTCGAGTCTCATGTGACCTCCAGACCATGAATAGCGACTCATGTCAATAATGATTATTTGTTGCTGAGGTTATGGGTTAGAGTCGCGAGAGACTCATTTTTGTGGGGAATAAAATATTGTATGAGTATTTAAGTTGATGGGTGACACGATCAGTCGATTAATGGGCCCAGAAGTCGCATGTTAGGGCTGAGGTGTTACACAAAATTGTATATATCTATCATTTTTAAACTCCAATAAGTAAAAACCTCATACACTATATCATCATTTCTTTTTAAAGGTTTTTATCTAATGTTAATATTATAGTTTATTGGCAAAAAAAACTCCTTTTCAATTTTTTACTCCCAGGTACCAAACATAGCAAAGCAAGACATTAAATAATAGGAAGTGATTAGACTTTTCCTTATAATTAGCAGCATGGCAACTTAGTTCTCATTGCACATAGCAGTTAGGACTAATTTGTATATTTGATGAGATTTAATCTCAACAACCTTGATTATGTTTAATTGGTAATACAAATATATTTATCATTTACTTAATTTTAGTATTTGATACCAAAAAAGAATAGACAATAAACAAATAAAGGAAAAAAATTAGAACCAAGATTCAGGAGAGACAGATCAAATCATGAGCAGGGTCACATGATCCATGAGCAATTGCCAGCATCTTCCATCACAGTATTTTCTTTGGGGGCCTAAGCCTTTCATTCACCAAGAGTCTTATCAGCAGTGGATGATGGCCCTTAGTATGAGACTAAGACTGAGATGACTTTATGATTTTCAGCCATAAATACTCTAAATTTGTCCCAAATTTCAGCACAAAAAAACACACCCACATGGCCCAAAAACTCTATAGGGACTAGAGAGTACAAGAGAAAAAATGGTTTAAGGATTAAACTGTGCTATTTATTATGATTGATCCTTAAAATAATAAATTATTTTATATTTGAATTAATTAAGTTTAGATTGTATTTTATTAACCAGTTAAAATGATTAGCAAAATGAAATAACAAATTTTATAAGAGAATAAATGTGATCTCCCATGAATATATAATTTTGTAGAAATTTGGTCAAATTAGAATTATTTTTATTACTAGAGAGGTAAATACTACAAAAAATAAAGAAAAAAATACATGATAAGCTATTTTTATTCTTTTATATATAATAGAATAATATTTTTATCATTAAAAATACATAAAAAATTTAGTATTTATCTCTTAATTAATGAGATGATAGTTGTTCAAAATTGAACCTTAAGTTTCCTGTTTTCTAGTACATGGGTTGTTTCCCTCAAATTTGGCCCAATTAAAGGACTTGATTATGACTGTCAACTGTTCAAGACACCAAACCAAATCTTCACATGTCAAATGAAACAAAACTATTAAACCTATGCGTTATGTCAATGTCAAACCAAAATTCACCCCAAGCTCAAAAAGTGAAATGAAAAAGAACATTTTGAAGAGAATCCATATGGCAAAAGTTTCTAAATCAATATAAACTACCACAATTCTTAGCCTTTTTTTTAAATTTTGAATTTTGTTACTATAACAACTCATATATAACAGGGATATGACGACTTTAGTTACATAATAAAAAATAAAAAATCCGTTAAGGAAGACCAAGCATGTGTTGGTAACCATGAATCTGAAATCAAGTTCATAGAAGCATTATCTGAGGAGAACTAAAAATGTGAGCATTGATTGACATCATAAGGAAAAGGACAAGAACATATAACGGCGTAATGTTGGGGTTATCATGCAATATTGTTAGTCTACATCCATATGTTTTGCAATTGGACGCATTGTATGTGTCAAATGAAATGTCCCGTTACAAGATTTTTTGGCATTATTTTTTAATCTACTTATATAGTTGTATGCATATCCTATGCTATTTATGAGTGGATAGTTTTTTTAGGATAAAGTAGAGGTCACAAAGAGCCATGACATAAATCTAGATTCGTGTCGACTTGCTTGCTCATGAAGAAGACAATTTGATGGGAACAGAATTGTGAGAATGATATGATTTCGGTGCCGTTATGACAATTATTTTAAGTTGGTAACTCCGTGAGAGTTTGTAAAGATAGGAGGACCCGGCTTCCACACCATTCTTACCCTATAGGAAAAAGAATAAGCATAAATAGTTAAATACTCATTTAACTTTATGTAAAAGAAATTTGAAATTTTCACTTTGAATATTCATATAGTAGAATTTAGTTGAACATTCCATTTGACGGGAATGTTCCGTGCCACTCAACGTATCATCAACTCTGATTGAGTGAAAAATTATTTAAATTAAAATTGTAATTATTAAATATATTTATGATCTATCATACTTTTTGACATATAGAGTGATATAAAATAATAGGACAACAGATGTGCTCGCCCATTTGACAAAGATTTGTTGTCTCAAATTATATCCAAAACCAATGACAATGAAAAAAGAAAAATAGTTAATATTTAATTTTTTAATGTACATGGTATATTTTTATTGATATGAGATATATTTTGGAACAACAAATCATTGTCAAAGTCTACTCATTTATTGGGAATAATCCAAACTAGCCTAGTCTAACCAACCCACTTTATTAACTCTATTATATATTTATCTAAGACAAATTATCTCTAAAACCTACAAAAATTTTGTTTTTTTATAAATAAAAAAGAAGTACTCATGATCAACTACTTATATACTACTATAACCTAACCATTTTCAAACATGGTAGAAAAACAATTACTGAAAAAACAAAGCTACAAAATTAAATAAAAAAACAAATATAGTTAAGAAATAGTTAAGATCATAGTATTGTCTTGTGGAAAGTTGGTTCATGATCAATGCAATATCTTTTGCTATTAATTACCTTATGCTTAATTAAAATAATTTCTCTAGTAAAAAATAAAACGAATCTTTAATCAATTTTCAGCTTAGAACTATGAAGTCTTAATTTCCATATTCCACTAATACATGGCTAAGTTAAACTCTTGTGAGACATAAAAATAATATATTGTTTTACTTTAATAATTACACAATCAAATAAGTTGAGAGTATAAAAATTCATGTAATTAGCTAGGATACTATTTTAATACAATTCAGTATAGTACTAATACATTCTCGGATTCATAATCGACTTTTAATCTCAAAATTTTAGTTCAAAGATCATATTTTCTAAATAGGGTGTAAAGAGAATTTTCAATATGTTGACTCCAAAAAATGTATTGACGACTCCATATTATTTAGGAGAAGTCAAAATTATATCCTACCTTTTTCTAAATCAAGTCACCGATGATCCATTGATAGAGTCATGACACTACGTCCAATACCATCACTACATTACCATCATGTCACTTAGTCACCTCCCCACCAACATTGTACTGATGATATCGCCAAATCATCACCTGATTAACCCACGACTACTACCCCTTCTCTACCTTATCACCACATTAGCATCATCGATGCCACATCCATCATACCCCATTGTCACTACTGCCACCGACATGCTACCCCAATTGTGACCCTCACCCATCACCTCCACCAGGCCAGAATTATATACTATAACTTGCATGTAATTTTCAGCATAAGTTTGTCATTTCATTATAATTTGTATAATATTATGTTAATATCTCGTGAGCCACCATCCCTTACTGCAACCGCAATCACAACTACAACCACCATTGTCCATTGCCACCATGCCCCAACGGCCAATATATAGAATATTATGTGAATTAAGCAAAGAAAAGAAACTCAAGAGTCCGAATAAATTAACTATTACCCAAACAACCCAAACCAGTAATATCCATAAATTTTAGAACTACATTAGGGAGAAAATTGTTCATAAAGGGAAACAAAAGAGCCATTGACACAATAGATATAAATTTAGTTGGAGAGAATAAATAAGAAGTTGATGATATCAGAAGAAGAAATCAGGCCATGATTCAATCTTAAGTCTCAACAAATTCATGAAATCTTATCCTGCATTTCATCTTTCTATTATGAGGGGTATATAAGGTGGGGTTGTGTTAAGTCTTTCAAGCTGGTTCAGTGAAGCCATTTCTTCGTATCATTTCATTTGGGTTCTTTTCCTAACCTCTCTTGTATTTTGGGTATGATACCTTCTCATGATGTTTTTTTTGCTATGGTTTTGGATAGGAACAAAAATCATATATGTCAAAATAATTCTATCAATCTATTCTCATTCATTAAATATTATTGTTAACTTAAAAATTAATTTAATATTTAATTGATTATATTTGTCAAAATCTTATTAGTGGTAATGGGTTAGGCATAGAATAATGCGATAGAAAATTTGAATTCTTTGCAAAAGTAGGTGTTTGGTCTACTTAAAAAGAGAATTTTTCTGGAGACTCTCTTCAGAATAAAAGTTTATTGTTTTGTTTCTATAGCAGTAAGATATCATATTCTAGTTTTGTGAATGAAAAATTGGTATTGAAGAGCTTTGCCCTATTATAATAAGTCTCTCCGACTTAATTTAATTAAATTTGTTGAGTCGTAAATTGGAAAGGAGCGTAAAATACATAATCCACTTTAAATAATATAAAAAACTCTTTCATAAACTTTATCTACACAGGTTATGAAGATTTTCCTATGTTGTTTTGATTAAGTACTTCTCCATTACATTTTTGGATAAAAAATGATTACTATGTAATTTTTTATAAATAAATAATAGCTCTAGGGTTCCAATATCTAACATTATTATTAATTATTATACTAAGGTACACGAGGGAACACCTTTACTGCAATTATATATTAAACTAATAAATTGGGACATAGATATTTTCTGTTTAGAACAAATTACAATGTTATTTTTAAAAAGAAATTATTTTATTCATGTGACAATATGTGATTAGAGCGAGATAGAGAATGAGACACATTTTAAATTGACCCATTATCATTTTGAATTGTAGTTGTTTTTACCTCACAAGAGAAAATTATACATGTTAGTATATTCAAGTGTGAATTTTCACATTAGATATGCGGGAGGAGTGAAATAGTTTACAAGTAGAAAATGTTGATGAAACTAATGTCTTAAGATTCTGGTTCAAGACGTGGTGTCTCACTTGTGACTCTCCACTTTCTGGTCGGAGGCTCCCTGATCGTAGTTTGGTTCAACAAGTAGTATTAGAGTCGATGGTTCAGCTGAACATGATGAACTTAAGGGGAAGTAGACAGAAAGTGTGTGGTACCCACATTTCAGGAGATTGTTGGGTTTATTCAATTATGAATTCTCACCTTGGATATGGAGAGGAAGTGAAATAGTTTATAAGTAGAAAAGACTCATGAAACTAATGCCTTAAGGTTTTAGTTCAATACATGATGTCTCCTTATGACTCTCCACTCTTTTCATATTTCGGTAATAATGAAATTTCCTAATAGTTGGAGACTCCCCAATCATAATCTGGTCCAATAATAGTCATGGAGGATAGGGATGATAGAGTATAAGAAATATTCCACATAAAGTTACCAAACTAGCAAAGTTTTAAATTATGATTTGATTACCACAAAAGTTCACGTTGTGTACGAGGTATGTGTATACATTTATATAATATTATGAGTCATGTGACTATTTAAACCATGAGCATTTATCCCTATCAAATGGTTGCAGTGATTATCATAAAATTATGAGAAAAAATATGAGTTCGTCAATGTATGAGTTTTATACATCGTTATTGAATCATTCATTATTTATATTCAGATTATCATTTTTTCAGAAGAAAAAAAAAGTAATTCAAATGAATAGTGAATGATGTAATGACTATATATATTTTTACATCATAATATTAAATTATTTACCTTTGATACATTCGGCTATTAACTTAATTTGTTCACGATTACCTAGCCTTGGTTTCATTCACTGGGGTATCTTGAGTTCTAGAATCCTTAACTTCTGTCATCAACTTGCTTCTTAGTAAGCCACATGCTCTGACAGGTAAATCAAATGTATCACCCCAAATCATAATCAATTTGCAGGTTTGAATGAAATTTCCAATGGTATTCTCTAATTTGCTGAATCTTCAAGTTGATTACATGGTGCTCCATAGTTGTCACCCTTCTTCCACTATTAATTATTTCATAATAAGGTACCAAAAAAATCTTATAAGTTAATCACATGCAATAAAATATTTGAAAGATGAGCATAATTAATTCAAGATGCTAAATACTCAATTAATCTAGTATTGTTCTTTGTATTATCAGCTGAATATATTCTTATAAAAATAAGTTGAATATAGTATCCTTAGTTTATTTTTCAAGATTCTCTGAAATCACGTGGATCGTACTAAACTTGCAATCACAATGAACTCTTCTCCAGGTATACATCCACATAGATCAATGCAGCCTGCAGGGCCTTCCTGATATTTAAAGATACTATTCTATATTTGCAAGTTGACCTAACTTTTAGGGGGAGGCCTTAAATTTTCTCTACAAGTTAATAATTAAGGGTAATTATATTTTATTCTCCTAAAGTATAAAACAATTTCAACCCAATAAGTGATTGGTTCAAGTGATACATATTAGTTAGACTTTATTCTTCTGGGAACGACACTTGTTGGGAAGAGCAGCCACGAAACCTGAAAGTGATTAGTTCATTAAACAAAAATTTGAGGAAATACCATTAGTAGTACAAAACAAAAAGTGATACAAAATCTTCCATGTTTTTTAATTATCCATAATTAACTCATGTTAGACTTTAACAAATGCATTAACAAATTTTACCTTTTCATTTAACTAACTCACAAGTAAATCTTTAGATACCTAAAATCAAATAGTCAGTTAATGATAAAGAAGAACTTATAGTAATTTCACCTGTGGTTTGCACATGCTTTATGCTTCATCTCAATTAATTAGGTATTTTCAAGTGTAGTTTGCACAACTTGCTAAACCTCTCTTGCTTCTTCCCATTTAACTAAGCAAATACCTAGTTTTATGTCTCATCTTGCATATTTCAACATGCTCCTATTTTTTTATAAGCAAATATGTATTAAATACATATAAGAGGGATAAAAATCACAAATTCATTTTATTGGAGGAAATAGAAATACAAGTTTTAGGATTCTCACACCATTAGTAAATACTAAAAACATAGGAGTAATTTTTGATTGAAACCAAGGCCAAGATATTGCATGAGTCAAATGTATTATATATGTGAACAAAACTCACAAGTAAATCATAACATCTTCTACAACTTCAAACCTTTACCCTTACAGCCAATAATATCACGCATATTCAAAGACTCAATAATTGTTCACTCCATTGCTAATTATGTCACCATCACCATTGTTGTCGTTGCTCCTCCATACCAATGGAGATCGCTAGTATAGAGGGACTAGACCAATGGATTGACTAAGGTTCTTGGGTTAGATATAGTAGATATGATGGGTGACCTATGGTGATGGTGCCGCAAGGAAGAAGACCAAAAAAACAACATCATTTTGGAATCGAACTGGTACTATTATAAAATTGGCAAAGAGAATGACTAAATGAAAGAATAAACAAAGTTAAGGCTCAATTTGAAAATAAAAGTCTAGAGACCAAATTGATAAAATAAATTAAGTTGAGGGACTAAAATAATAATTTTGTCTTTTAATAAAAAAAGTTGCTTAAAAAATAATTTATATCTCAATACAAATGTGTTTTATATTCATATAGGACCGTAGAGTATGCTCCACTTGCACTTTTCTATGTATGAACAAGGAGATCATATTTTTTAAAATTTGTTTATTCCGGAATACGTACTATATACTAGAGGGTCAACTGTAGTTTAGTTTTTTGTGGTGATTAAAATGAAAACTGTAATAGCTCTACTTTACTCATTCTTCCTATTCTAAATTGTATTTTTAATTAAAATAAATATATAAAATAATAGTTTGCAAAGTTTATAATTCTTCCTATTTTAAAAACGTGCTCACTAGCCACATCACCAAAAATGGCATTACACATATGACGGGTAGCTCCCAAAAATGGTACTCCATATTTATAATGCAAACCTGCAGGGAAAAGGAAAAAGGCAAAGATTGCTGTTATGAAAGTGCAAGAAAGTACATGCCTTCTTATTGCCAAGTTTTATTTAAGAATAAATATATCAGAAACTCCAGTGGGTGGTAGTCTTAATCAAGCAATAAAACATCTATCTTCATAGTTAATGCAGCCCCATGAAACTAGGTACTGCCTTTAGTAATATGAGAGCCCCCCCTATGATTTGAGACAATCATACACGTACTTAGGTTTTCAGCTGATGTAATTGTTTTTTTTTGTTGCATTACTAATAATATTCTTCCACATTTTTAGGTAAGAAACTAATCTCTTTCAGAATGTGTAATTACCTCTTCCAGCAAATACCACTCAAAGTAATCGTATTCTTGACTTTTTGGTCATCTTGAGGATCTAGTGGGGTCTTACACGAGAACAACATTTTTTTTTATCAGCAATGAAATCTTTATTAAATAAGAGATAAAGCAATTAGGAGAAGAAGTGATACTCATATCCACACAATCCCTATAATTAACAAAGATATGGGCGATTTGAAGAGTGTCTTACTCATTCAACAAAAAAATAAGAGAACAAAGGAAAACGAGCGTTGAGAAGACTCCAAAAATTCAAAAAAAATAAGCTTCATCAAAAATAATTTTGTTCCTTGTGTGCCAAATAATCCAAATAGTAGCAAACGAGAGAGCTTTCCACCAATGTTGTTTCTTGTTATCTAACCTTATGACATTTTCATGGAGTGAGAAAAAAGTTTTGACATCATTATGGATAATAGAAGTTAACCCAAAAGAAGGATAATAGACCAACACCTTATTGGTATTGTTTGAAAATCATGTTGACTAGGTAAATAAGAATAATGATAATTACATATATTAAAAATATCTATTATTGCAATATCATTTCTTTTTTAAATAATAAAAATAAAAAATTTATTTTAATATATATATATACACTATGTATCTATATTTTCTTAAAGAAACATAGTGTAATTAGTTGATATAATTTTTTACGCATATATGAATATATAGCACTACTTGAAAAAACAATATGGTGTTGTTCCTCAAGGGTAGGGCTTTTGTCCCTTTTGATTAGAGGGTATGAACTGAATTCCAATAGGTCCCATTTGTATTTGACATAATGGGTACAATGCTTGTGACATGCATGTGATGAAGCATGAGGGAAATTTGGTATCTTTCACTGGTGGTTTATTTAATAACCTAAATTTAGTCAAACATAATGTGAGTGAGTTCGATTTCAAGTGCAGAATAGTATATAGATATCACACGTCCTGCCCCTCATTTGAATCAACAATTAATTAGTTCCTCTAAGTTTGGATATTATTATAATTGAATAATGTTTGCTTCTAACTAGCACTACTAATATAATTAAGGTGTCACGGACTCTCGGCCATACTAATATATACGCTAATGTTATTTAATGTTAGGTTAAAACTTTAATTATATTTTTCTCCTTTATACTTTTTTAAAGTTACATTTTATGATTTATTATTGTCCTTTACTCTTTTTTTTCATGTAGTGTTTGTTATTCATGCATAAAATTTTCCCTCACCTCACCGGAATTTGGGTTTCTCTCCCTTTCTTTTTTCTTCTTCCTCTTCCTTTTTCTCTCTTGTTTAACCTTTGTTAACCTTTCATCATCCTCATGATTGATCTCCATCTTCATCACAAGAGTGTGGTGCATGAAGGATATGTAGACAGTCATCAAATCAAAGATGACGCTTCAAATAAGCTTAGATGGGTTTGTATGGGACATAGACCAACGATGTCCCATTTCCCTGCCCAGACAATTAGACATTGTCATTTTTTATCGGCACTTATCAGACATTGTCATATAAATAAAAAGGAAAAACTTTTAAAAACAAAAGATAACAGAAATTTTTTATATTAATTATTAAAATCTAATTAGTCATACACAACGAATGAGACACTATTATTTGTGAAGTGGCAGTCCAGTGAATATTGGTGGAAATTAAGGATGGAGAAGAATTTGTTTAAGGAGGATAATGATTATATTTATGTGCAAAAAGAAGATTTTGTTTGAGAATATTTGATGGAGATTGTGGAAGGAGGAAGAAGACAGAGAAAGGAAAAATGGGAAAGAGGATGGAGTTTTTTTTAACAAATTTTCCTAGTACTAGCTAAATATGAGTTTAATAATTTATAATTTTTTGGTTAAAATAATTTAAAATCTCAATTGTTATAAGTTTTCCGCTACCCATGTTTTTCTATTGGCAAATAAATTTTATTAATTAAATACCAAAGATGTAAAAGTAGGACTTGGAAGATATAATGTAAGAGAATGAGATCACATAATAAAATAAAAGAAGATAAACAAATTAGAAAAATTATTTAAGATATTAATAAGAATTGTAAGTCCAGTCAAAATAGACATTATAAATTTGTCATATCTTTGTTGATTCAAAGTCAGGATTTCTATGACAAATATTACCATCTCAACAAGGAGAGAGAATGATCTCGTCACTATTAACATTGCTAAGATGTAAGGACTAAATTAAAACTTTTGGGAAATTTTTTTGACTAAAATTAATTGAAAAATAAAGGATCATATTAAGCACCTTCAAAATTGTAAAAAAGTTTTATCAGTTATATAATATACTAGAGAAATATATATTTCGCCCTTGTCCCATAATCTTTAGACACAAACCCGGAGATATTTATTTTATAAATTGTCATATCTTTCTATTTAGAGAAAAACTTGTATAGAGACATATATAATATGTCATATTTTAATATAAGTACATTTATGATTTTTGATGATATTGTTTATGACCAAAATTTTAACTAAAATTAAATTTTTAATATGTTGTCATGATTTTATTAATTATCTCTACACATATGTCTTTATACAAGTCTTTCTATCTCAATGGAGAGGGTATGCTACATAACTAAAGATATGTGTACATCACCTCAAAGAAAATATGAGAGTTTTTCCATTTTCTCATGATTAATTTAATTGTTTTTATCTTCTTTTTTAATTTTCTATTTCCTTACAAATTTTTTTTGAACCCTTAGTACATCTCTAATAAAATTTCTTTGTTTACCAAAAATAATTAAAGATGTAAATAGGATCCAACATTAGGGCTTCGTTGGCCTCCATATGGCCAAAATTGTTGGCTAATTTATATAGTATAATCGGTACCAAGAATCACGCCACGAAAATCCAAATGCAACGTTTATAATATCGGATACTATTATCAGTCACCAATTTCAAGAGATTCATGCATGTTAGGTTAGACAATCCATCAAGGCTTCTACTACATACAGCATATATATACCTCATTTTAAATATGACAACCATAAAAGTACACCTTAGTTCGCTATTCCAATCAGATATATATGAACACTCCATTTAATATTTTATTTTCCATGGATAATAAACAACGTTAAAATTATAATTGTATCAATTAGATGTTCCAGATACATTTACAGCTGTGGTCATAGATGGGCACCTCCTATAATGATAGATTTTTCAAATCTTAGTTGTTGGTCAGCTAAAGTAATTTGATTCATTTGAGGCAGCTTGAAATGTTTATGCTTACTTTCTTTAGGATCTATTTACAAATTAAGTTTTGAAAAAGAATAAAGGAAAATGGATAACTTTATAGTCACTTCATCACAAGTGTATTTTATTATTATTTTTCTTTTCCATAATTCAACTCGCAGTGATAAAAACCTTACTTTTTCAATTAAATTATCAACATACAGAGATATTATGTTTTCTTTATAAAAATAATTCTCGCATTTTCTTTTAGGGTATATCTATATCAATGGTAACGAGGTTCGGCCAATTGTGCCTACGTCCCCGGGAGCGTTGAGCGGCTACCACTATATATTATTAGAGAATAAGGATTAGTGTTTTACTATTCTTCTCCTTGTTACATTAGGTTTACATAACATCAATATATATAGCCCTCTACCCCAACCCCTTTACATCAGCCCAAGCCCATAACTTGTATTGCTGTTATCTAGAGATATGAGTCATTGCACAACAATCTCCACCTTGGCGAATATCATCAATCTCCATCTTCCGCCATTGGGTTGGGGGCGCTCCATAGTCCATCATCAGTGAATGTTCAACAAGCTCAGGCAATGCCTGAACTTGTCCACAGTAACCGGTTTGGTTAACATATCAGCTGCATTTTCTGAAGTGTGAACCTTCTGCAATAGTATCTGCCCACAAGCTACCAACTCTCTGATCTTATGAAATCTCACATCAATATGTTTGGTTCTAGCATGATACACCTGATTCTTTGCTAAGAAGATAGCACTCTGACTGTCACAATGCAGCGAAACTCCACCTTGCTCAATGCCTAACTCATTTACTAGTCCCATAAGCCACAAGGCTTCCTTAGAAGCTTCACCAGCTGCCATGTACTCTGCTTCAGTTGTGGACATAGCAACAACAGACTGAACTGATGATCTCCACATAATTGGTCCACCTGCAAGGGTGAAGACAAACCCCGTTGTGGACCTTCTATCATCCAAGTCTCCTGCATAGTCCGAATCAACATAACCAATAACTGAAGGCTTACTCTGTTGGCTGCCAAACATGATACCGAGACCTGTAGTCCCCTTCAAATATCTGAAAATCCATTTGACTGCTTCCCAATGTTGCTTCCCTGGTTTCGACATGTACTTGCATACTTGACTAACTGCTTGTGCCAAGTCCGGTCTAGTACAAACCATAGCATACATCAAGCAACCCACTGCACTGGCATATGGAACCTTTGACATGTATTTCTTCTCTTCATCTGTCTTTGGACACTGATCTAGGGAAAGCTTGAAGTGATTTGCCAATGGAGTGCTCACTACTTTAGCATTGCTCATATCAAATCTCTCTAAGATCTTTTCAATATAGCTTTGTTGTGAGAGCCATAGTTTTCTAGCTCTCCTATCCCTGTGAATCTCCATCCCAAGAATCTTCCTAATAGAAGCCCCTAAATCTTTAATGTCAAACTCCTTACCTAGCACGACTTTCAGCTCATTGATATCACTCAAATGATTAGCAGCAATCAACATATCATCAACATAAAGTAACAGAAAAATAAACGAACCATCGTCAAGGCTTCTCACATAAACACAGCAATCATACTCACAACGCTTATAACCAAGCTTCAACATATAAGTGTCAAACCGCTTGTACCACTGTCTGGGAGACTGCTTCAACCCATATAGAGACTTTTTCAACTTGCAAACCAAGTGACTCTGTCCAACTGCATTGAACCCCTCTGGTTGTGTCATGTAAATTTTCTCCTCTAATTCACCATGGAGAAAGGCAGTCTTCACATCCATCTGTTCTGAGTGCATATTCCGGCTGGCTACCAAGGCAAGCACTGCCCTCATAGAAGTGTATCTCACCACTGGGGATAAAATCTCATTGTAGTCGATCTCATTCTATTGTGAATACCCTTTTGCTACAAGACGAGCCTTGAACTTTTCCCCTTCTTTTTCTGATACTGATGGCTTCCTCTTGGACACCCACTTGCACTCAACTGTACGCTTGTCCAGGGGCAATGGAACAAGCTCACAAGTTTGGTTCTTCTGTAAAGACTCCATCTCCTCCATTATGACACCCATCCATTGTTCTTTCTCCTAGATGTTTATAGCCTCTTGAAAGCTACATGGATCTCCTGAACTGATATGGAGAGCAACTGAAGCCATATCCTCAAAGCCATATCTCTCTGGAGGTTTGATAGGCCGTCTATCTCTGTCTCTAGCAAGTAGATACTCTTCAACACCTGAACTCTCTGCCTGAGAATCATCATGTTCTTGACTTGAACTAGTGCATGGTTCCTTGCCTTTATTCACATGAACCATTTCATTGCTCACTGGAATCGTATTTGATCCCAGAGTCTCTCCATTTGGCATGGGCACCCGCATGGGCACCTCTGTCAAAACTGACTGTTTCATCATGAAATCTTCATCAAACACTGCATCTCTGCTCAACACCACCTTTCTGGAAACTGGATCCCAGAACTTGAACCCCTTCACACCTTTGGTATATCCAATGAAGATACACCTCTTTGACTTAGGATCAAGTTTAGATCGTTCATCACTGGGTACATGTACATAAGCAGGACAACCAAATATGCGTAATATATTATAATTGACTGGGTTATTTGTCCATACTTCTTCTGCAACTTTACCATCTAATGAAGCCCGTGGTGATCTATTGATGACATAACATGCCATACTAAGTGCATATGCCCAAAATCCTTTGGAAAGTCCAGCATTCAGTCTCATACACCTGGCCCTCTCTGTAAGAGTTCTATTCATCCTCTTTGCAACACCGTTCTGCTGAGGAGTCTTCTTCACTGAGAAGTGTCTCTGAATGCCATGTTCCTCACAGAATTTCTGAAACTGTGAGTTTTTGTACTCTGTGCCATTATCTGACCTCATGTATTTGATTTTCCTACCAGTCTGATTCTCTACCTCTGCCTTCCAAACATTGAACTTGACAAAGACTTCTGACTTATGCTTCAGAAAATATACCCAGACCTTGCGAGAAAAGTCATCAACGAAGGTAACAAAATACGTGAACCTCCTAGGGATGGTTCCTGAGTGGGTCCCCATACATCAGTGTGGACATAATCTAGAATGCCTCGAGTCCTATGTTGGCCAGCCTTGAAACTAACTCGTGTTTGTTTTCCAAGCACACAATACTTGCACAAATCTAGCTTGCATTTGCTGACTCCCCTCAACAGTCCTCTTTTACACAGTTTTGTCATGCCACGCACACTCATATGTCCCAAACGCATGTGCCATAATTTTGTAGCATTATGGTCTGAATCTACTAAGATCTCTTCAGCCACTACAACAACTCCACCTACAACTGTTCTCCTTAACAACTTGTAAGTGTTCCCTGCAGTTCTTTTACCCTTCATCACAGTCAGAGCACCTTTGCATATTCGAAGAATATTACTGTCCCCATCAGCTCTATAGCTAAATCCTTTGGCCTGCAATGTCCCCAAAGAAACCAAATTCTTCTTCAAATCTGGTATGTGCCTAACCTCACATAACGTATTCACAACACCATCATCCATAACAATTCTGAGTTCTCTCATACCAATAATTTCACATGCTTTATTATTTCTGAGATACACGAAACTAAAATTGCCTACCCTGTATGTGGTGAACCATTATCTGTTTGGCGTCATGTGGTGGGAACAACCACTATCAAGTATCCACTCATCTGTACTATAATTTGATGATACAGATAGTAGATCAACTTCATTATTGTAACTAGAGTCATCTTTATGTGCAACATTTGCAGATGTAGATACTCCATCTTTCCCCACCGGCTTGCTAGGACTCCATTCATTGGGACAATCCTTTTTATAATGCCTAGTCTGTTGCACTTATAGCACTCTACTGGTGTTCTGCCCCTGGAATTTGGCCTTTTCTCTTTGGCAGGACCTCCTCTGCCTTGTCTCCTCCCACGCGCTTGGCTCCCTTTCACATACAGACCATCACTCTGAGACCCTTCACCTACATTATGTCTTCTTTGAGTGCGGGACAGAAGTGTAGATGTGATCTCATCCAGTTTGATTGAGTCTTTCCCGTATGTTAATGTTGTCACCAAGTGTTCATAGGAATTTGGCAAAGAACACAATAATATTATTGCTTTGTCCTCATCATCAATCTTCACATCAAGTTTCTGCAAGTCATTGATCACTTCATTAAAATAGTTGAGATGCTGTTGCAAATCAGCACCTTCCTGCATCTTCAGACCATAGAGTCTCTGTTTCAAATACAACTTATTTGTTAGAGACTTGGACATGAACCGCTTCTCAAATGTCTCCCACATCTCTGTTGGTGATGTCATATCCATAACATGATACATCACCTCATCTGATAGACAGAGACGTATGGTTCCCGCAGCCTTCTCCTTCAACTCTTCCCAATCCATTTGATCCATACCCTCTGGTTTATTCTCACGCAGCGCCTTTGATAGACCTTGTTGAGCCAACACATCCTTAACCCTCCTTTGCCACAACCCGAAATTACCAGTTCCATCGAACTTCCCCACCTCGAATTTGGCACCTAGGTTAAGAGCCATCTGATACCAATTGTTGGGAACAAGCGAACAATCAAATAGTAAAGAGTATAGAGACAAGAGAATAACACAAGAGATTTAGTAACGAGGTTCGGCCAATTATGCCTACGTCCCCGGGAGCGTTGAGCGGCTACCACTATATATTATTAGAGAATGAGGATTAGTGTTTTACCTATTCTTCTCCTTGTTACATTAGGTTTACATAACATCAATATATATAGTCCTCTACCCCAACTCATTTACATCAGCCCAAGCCCATAGCTTGTATTGTTGTTATTTAGAGATATGAGTCATTGCACAACACACTTAAATTAATTGAAGTGTATAAATTTAGGGAAAAAACTACATTTTTGTCTTCAATTTATTTAGGGAAAAAACAATAAGTTAGAAAACAAATTTGGTACAATACTTTTTTTTTGGTACAAAATTTTTTCCTTGATTTTTATATTGCATGCGCACTTTGGCATGCCTCAACTGAACTTCCTTATGCTGATGTTAAAAATTAACCAGAGAAACGTCCCTTGCACTCAATAATTATTATACATATTTATTTGCTTATAAAAAACGAAGAGAAATATGTCACGTGTTCAACCTGGTAGTCTAGGCCACAAGAAGATAAATGGTTTTAGACATTTTTTTGTGCACTATCAAAAAGTATTCATTACCTGTTGATGAAAAACTAATTTCTCTAAATATATAATTATTTCTCCTAATGAGTATCATTAATTCATTATGGTGATTTAGTTGTGATTATTTTGGGTTAATAAAAATGCGAATTATTGTAGAAAAATGCCCAGTGTGCATGTAATTGCAAGCACGATGTAATTATAGAATTGCTAAAACCATGATGTCTCGATTTGAGAAAAACTTGATTTTAGCGATTTCAAAAGAAAGCAATTAGATTTTTTTCCCAAAATTGTTTTCTTCTTTTATTTCATATTGACTAAATCATGACATAATCATGGATAAAAAAAACTCCAACATAGATAATAATTTATCTAGAAAATCTGCTAATAATAATTTATGACAAAAAAACATTAGTTGATTTTTGCACTAATTTAACTAGGTAAGTAATTTACTACTCAAACATTCATCAGACCAACAAGATGTTAGTCTAATAATGTAAGATATTGTTAGATTTTCAAGATAAACAAAAGGTTAAGAGTTCAATTCCTGTGAGCAAAACTTGTTGGAAGGGATAACTATGCATCCTGAAATGGATTAGTTTCTTATCCATGAGGTAAGAGATATTATTGGTAGTACAAAAAAACTGCTCCCAAGAAAACTACCAACAATGTGTTGGTCTAGTGGTGTAAGGTTCAGCTAGATTTCCAGAATGACCAAAATGTCATTAATTCAATTCTTGTGAGCGATAATTATTAATGTTGGAACACTAAATGTCTAACTCGAAAATGAAGATGAAACAAATGCAAGAAAATGAAGTTGTGTGAAAGAAGTAGAGTAAAGAAGAATGAAATGAGATAGAGATTAGTTAGTGAGGATTATGCAGTGGAGGTTACTTGCAATGAAAGAAAGGTGTATATTGAAGAGCATATTGACAGGCTTTTGTATTATAGTGAGTGAATACAATGAGAATGAACCATAGTTTATTTATAGTAAACCATAACCAACTTAACTGAATTTTGAATTACTTTTTCAACATCCCCCCATGATTCAAAATTATAATCAACCATACATCTAAGCCACTTAAATTTCTATTGATTCAACCTTTTGGATTCCTATTTTCTTCCTTAACTCTTTGAATCTATCCATCTTCAATGGTTTGGTCATTATGTTTGCCAATTGAAACTCACTTCTATAATGCACTAGTTTGATTCTTTCTTTCGCTACATGTTGTCTTAGATAGTGATCCCTTGTTTCAATATGTTTACTTCTGCCATGTGAAATTGGATTTTTGGCTAAATCAATTGTTGACTTGTTCTCTATCATCAGTTCAATCACTTCTTCATTGCCAATACCAAGTTCAATTAGAAATGAAGACAACCACAATGCTTGGTAGGTTGTTGAACATGCAGCTATATACTCAGCTTCACAGGTTGACAGTGCCACTACCTTTTGCTTCTAGTAATACCAAGAAATTGGAGCACTAGCAATCATGAAAACATATCCCATGGTGCACTTTCTGTCTAGTATATAACTACACCAATCTGAGTCAGAGTAGGCCATGAGATGTGAACTAATCTTCTCATCTTTATGAGGGAAAACAATGCCAAAATCGAGTGTTCGCTTTACGTATGTTAGGATTCTCTTGGCTGCCAACATGTGAGAGTGTCTTGGATCACTCATGAACCTACTAACTACACTTACATTGAAGGATATTTTTGGTCTAGTGTGGCAAATGTATCTCAATCTTCCGTCAATTTTCCTAAACATAGATGCATCGGCAACAACTTCTCCCTCACAATTGTCCAAATTCAGATTTATCGTGTAATACCCCGAAAAATACTACTCAAAAACATTGCGGAAAAATGGGTAAATTTTTTTTTTTGAATAAAGAGATTGTATATAATTGTTTCCTTTTAAAACCTTCATTTTCCGGGACATCACTTTAAGTAACTCAAATGCGAAAAATCAACTTATCGTTATCGAATGATAACTTAACCTGATTCACAATTTCCTGAATAACACAATGCATATAAACGGTTAAGTCATCTTTAGTTCATACAAACTAAGTCAACGAATGCGGAAACTACATCGCCACTAACATGTACAAAATCCAAAAAGAAAGGGAGGAAATACTAATCATCGCCAACAGACACTAAACAAAGACATGAACAAACTGAAGCCGTCCTTGTTCTCAAAAGTCCCAAAATGATAAGCAACTCCTTGTGGCTCGCTCCAAGACTAGGGTACTGCCTCTCCTCAATTCCTCATGCCCTCTCCTGGAACATCACGGACGGTAGCTCCAAATCTGAGCAAAGC
Source organism: Lupinus angustifolius (assembly GCF_001865875.1). Classification (NCBI taxonomy): domain Eukaryota; kingdom Viridiplantae; phylum Streptophyta; class Magnoliopsida; order Fabales; family Fabaceae; genus Lupinus; species Lupinus angustifolius. The sequence goes on along the minus strand of NC_032019.1, from coordinate 8,260,903 downwards.
TGTCTATCTGACGAACGCACGTCCGAAAAGCAAGCAATGGAAAAGAAGAGAAATAGAGAGAGTAAGACATCTAATGAACAAAAATTCATTGACGGCGTGGACTTACTCAGAATATTGCACTCAGACATAAAAAACAGTTCATATATATAACATATTGTATTATAACTCATCAGTTGTTCTTGTAAACACTTATCCAATTTACCTGAGTAATATAACCAAATTCATCAATTGTTCTCATAAACAATTAT
>NC_032019.1:8232835-8260555 GCF_001865875.1 Lupinus angustifolius | reverse complement strand
AACATATCGATCATATATCCTTGCGAGGAATAATTTTGGTGCGTTCAAATCGGCTTGTTATGGGACCTGTACTCTTGGTTATTTCCGAATAGTATATTGGGAGGATATTGGTGAAAGGATGGATGAAACAAGCATAACATTCATACATTGAGATTGTGGACTTTGATCCTCATAATATGATATTATAACATATTCATCATTGTGCATTTTTTTATGTGATGTATATATTATGTTATTATGCGTGTCTGTCTGGATGTAATATTTTGTGTAATTCCACGCCGTCAATGAATAATATTCATTAGATATTTTACTCCCTTTTCTTTCTATTTTTCTTCTATTCACGTCTTGTTCAGATGGATCGCTCGGTCAGGAGGGGGCATGGAGGATTGAGGAAAACGGTTATACCTACACCGACCCTTGTGCTTTTTTATTAGTGTACTTGTATAGGGCATTTATTTTGCGAGTAGTTTTATTTGGGCGATGATTAGGATTCCGCCTTGTACTTCGTACCAACATTTCATAATATTCTAATGAAGTATGATTCGAAGTATCTATGGTAAGCATCTTAGACTTCTAAAAAGATAATAAAGAATTATAATCTAAGTCTAAGAAGTCACCATTTGAGTCCCAGGTATGTTGATTGTTGAGCCATGTTCAAGCTTTAACTAATACCTTGTCTTCATTAAAATATAGGCAAACGTTGCTAGTGCAATCCTTAACACTTTACACTTTCAATAAATATAATAAAAATATTTACAATAATTATACATTCTTTTTTACATTTTGCATGTAAATTAAATAATTTCTTGCTGCATCACGATAACTATACTAATTGTAACCATAATCTCTATTATAACCACAATTTAAAACAATAATTTTATGATCAACAATCTTGCATGTAATTGTCTAGTACTTTAGCCCATGCCCTTTTCCCATAGTCAAATTCCATACTTTGTATTGACAGATTCACAAGTAATGATTTTACCCATTATCGCGCCCTAATTTTCAGTTACACGATTATTTTAGAGTCTTCACTATACTTTATGGTTAAAAAATGTACAAAAATATTTTTGGCCAAATCACATTGAGCTTTAAATTTTTGATATTTAGGTTCGGGAATCAGTTACGAGGTAGGAAAAATATTAGAACTTTATCCACCCATTTTAAATGGTACCCCTCACTAAATTCCATGACTTATTTTTAAAGTTATTTAGTTATTTAATTAATTATTAAAAGGATACAAATTTATTTATTTTTTGTTGTGTCTGATAAAATGAAACATTGCTTCTATGTATCCCTATTAGGGAAACAAAACTACATAGTTCTTTGATTGAAAATTGATTGTTGATTGAGTATTTTAATTAGGATCAAAAGCTATGTAATGGAACCGTCCAAATGATGAATTGAGGAAAAGAATCCATCTCTAATGACCCTTCCTCCATCCTTATAATGTAATAATCAATTTTTATTTTTTAGGTAAAGTGTTAATTAATGAAAAATAAATTTTATAATTATTATTATTGCTAATTATTAATTTAATTTAGGAAAAAATATTTTTTAATTAGAAATTAAATCAATAGAATAAAGTGTCACAACACGATTATTTAAAGATGATAAGAGGATGTGAAGTGATACCACAATCCTCCTTCATCTTTGATTAATCTCAAATTGTAATATAAAAATATTTTCTAAAGCAAAAAGTTTTATTAATTGTCATTTTAATTATAGTGAGATTCTGATTTTTATATCATTACTACTTATCATAAAATTAAAACTAAAAAGAACACCACTAAGGGAAACTAATGAGATTTAGTGTCAATGTTGAGATTATGGAATGTGACTTTGTTGGACTAAAGATGTCCACTAGATTGCATATAGTCACCGACCAGCAAGGAAATCGAGTAGTATTGCACTAATTCATAGATAAATGAGGATAATGACAATCTCATACATGTTGAACACATCATATGAAAAAATGGATATTGCAAGTTAATTTGCTACTTTTTGGGTTATTTAGGATTTGTTGTGTGTTTGTGATAATTTTAGGGTGTTGGTGATTTTTTTGGATTAAGAGGGTACAACCACCGAAATATTTTTTGCTATTTGTTTTGGAGAGATTTTCTATATGCACATATCCTTCTTATTTACCGTGATGGAATTTTCACATGTAAAATAAAATATGACCTCCCTATTAAATTATTGAAGAGAGTTAATGGTGAATATTCATTTATCCATAAATCAGATTTTTTCTTTTTTGTTTGTGTAGATTTGTTATATTTTAGTGTGTGATTTCTATTATTTAAAGAGATTTTAACACATGTTCTAAAAAAACAATTCATAATTAATATAATCCATTCAAATTCTAAAAAATATCATATTAATAATAAAATTCGAATTTGAAAAATAATTATAAATTCAAATATTCAAATTTAGTAATTTTAGGTTTTAGGACATTTAAAAAAAATACATTTTTGCTCTAAAAATATTCTAATAAATTTTATAAAGTCAAAAGAATATTTTAATACCCAAAAATGAGTTCAATATAATTATTTGATCTTTTAAAATAACAATAGCCATAAACCTCTTTTTGGATAGAAAATTATGTAGTGATTATATAAAATCCAAAAATTACCACATCATCTATAAATATGTAAAAATAAATAATTTGACTTTTATAAAATGACAAAATGAATAGTTTGAGTGCATTTTTATTTTACAACTAAACATAAAACAAAAATTGTAAGGGTTTTGTTATATGATTTATTTTAAAAATTGGAATCCTTCCATAATCAGTATAAGTCACATAAAATCATTTTAAAATAATAAAAGAAGATGAGATATTATTTAGTCATTAATTACTCATTAAACCATTTTAACACATCTTTTATTTTTTATTTCAAAAGTTCATTTGCTTATGTTTTTTCTTCAGAAATCAATTGTTTAAGAAATAATGGATTTTGGCTTCTTATGAGACTGACAAAAATGGGTGTTCACACCCATATATCGTGACCTAACTTATGATAAACACCGATTTTACAACTTAAGATGATGGAGGTAAAATATTATACCATATTTCTAATCGTTTGGAGTTACTATTATGTTTTTTGTAATTAATATACAAAACTCTCTTTTATGATCAATTTTGGTAGGTGTTCGTATTTAAATTAAAGATCTAGACTCGAAAGTATAGTATGAATTGGGAAAGATACGATCATTGTATCTGCTTGTACTGAGACATTACCCATAGTAGTTGATTGGATTATTTTATACAAAAAAAACTACTTTGCTTACTTCTTTTAATTATTTATTTATTCATAGAAAAAGCACAGTATGTCAAATTTTATCTTGCTACAACATATCGTTAGTTGCAAATGCATAATCAAGAAAGAATACATAGTTAAGGTAGAAAATATTCTAACTGATTTAATGTGTTTTATTTATTTTAAGGAACATCAACAATGTATCGCGATTGTTTAAAGGATGAGATGAAAAAAATTAACACTCACAATCATCCCTTCATCAATAGTATGATTATTAATTTCATTTTGTTATTTTTTAAATTGATTAAGAAAATATTCATGTTTATTTCATTTTTTGCGTTCTTTATCTGTTATTAATGCAAATATGTATTGTTATTATATTTATTAAAATGTATTCATTTTTTAATAATTATTTATCACGTGGATAGACTTTTATTTTTTGATTTATCACGATTATTCAAAGACAATCTGAGAAAAATAAATGACACTATAGAAATCTCTATGTCTTTATTATAATTTATTTTAAGTGATTGATCATCAAGTATGATAAAAATATTATTTAATATCTAAAAAATATAATTTATTAATTAAATTATATATACTTATTATTTTATTATTATAAATTAATTTTTATTTATTATTAACAACATTAATAATATTTTTATATTACTTTTTCTCTATTACCATAAAGAAATGAAAATAATATAAAATAGGTATTAAGAAATGATTATGTAACAAGAATGAGTGATAAATACATAGAAATAAAATGAATATGCAACAAAAAATTTGTGATAGATGAAAAGGATATTTACTGCAACAACACACTCAAAAGCCAAGGATTAACACAAACCAAGAGATATAAGCACTAATGGAACAAGGTATTTATCTATAAATGAATATTCACCTTTACTCATTAAATCACTATACCACTATATTAGTATTCTGACTGGTCTAATATCTGGTATGGTATTAATAAAATTATCCAATATGATTTAATTATTTTTAAATATTACAAACTTTTTAAAAAATTAATTTTTAGTTATTTTTCAGTGTATTATAAATTATTTAAATATAAGCCACTTTACCACGGGTGGACATCTTTTGTCCCATAAAAGTGTATCACTCAATGTGCCACTGCGTGTGATTGGTCAAAAAAATAATTAATTATTAAAATTTTAATTAAAATATATTTTTTCAATCAATCAGAGACAATGATATATGGAGTAATACAATTTATAAGACAACATATATGCTCCCCTTTACCACTTACCTTTCATCTTTTGTTTTGAAAAAAAAAGGAAATCTATTTCACCAACCTCTCACTTAGTAGGATGTGAGAATGATGAGAATGAATATCATCTCTCCCAAAATGATGGTGTCTCTCTGCCATAACAAATAGAATTTTAGTAAAAAGTATAAAAATAATAGTTTTTATTTTTATAACATGAAGTGTTATATTTTTATTGGATGAAGACATGAATAAGGAAAGCTAATCTCATTCAAATAATGGATATATATATCTTTATCCTATAAGTAAAGAAATTATTTCCACTATTTTACCCTTTTTCAATAAACAGTAACCTTACTCTAGGGTCACCCTCTTCTTATCTTTAGCAAAATCCTAATAACTTATTTTAAGAAAATGTGCTGACATGTCTCGAATAATCTGCAGCATATACTCAAATATAATGCTATGATACTCTTTATACTCTTTTGTTTTTTAGTGGTAATCTTCCATTTGTGACTATAAATTCATATGCCTCCCAACAACATTCCATAATTGTGACATCCACCCAAGACCTTAAATATCACAGTCCACTATCCAACAACTCAGTTGAGGCAGAAGAAAAAAGAGAGGCAAAAAAATGGAGTTCAAGGGATTCAATTTGATTAAGCTTCTATTGCTGACACAATGCCTCACAGTTCTCTGTGCTTCTGAGGATTTTGATTTCTTCTACCTTGTTCAGCAGGTAACTTAGTGTCATTGGTTGAATGGTTATGCTATGCTTTAAGTTAAATTGGATATCTTTATGAAATAGTTCTTATGAGTTTTTGCATTTGCAGTGGCCAGGATCATACTGTGATACTATGAAGGCTTGTTGCTACCCTACATCTGGGAAGCCTGTTGCAAATTTTGGAATTCATGGTCTATGGCCTAACAGAAAAGATGGTTCATACCCATCTAACTGTGACCCTAACAGCCCTTTTAATCCATCCGAGGTACTTCATTCTCCACCTATTGAATTATTTATTTGAACTTGGTATGAAAACTTGTATTTTTGCTGACCATGCGTATTTGAATTTCATTGTCTAGGTAACATAATTGGATCACTTTATCTATAAAAAAATATTAATGAAAATCCCTCAAATAAAACTAAGCTACATAATGATTCTTTAGTATTCATTATCTTATATGTGTTTGTAGACATTAGTTTATAAAGATTCCATATAAAAGTCAAAATATAATTCTTATAGGTGATCCACTGAATAATTTTAAATGGCACATGTCATAATCTTTGTCAGTACTGGACTCTCCGGAGAGGATCCAGATTTCTTTCCGAGGTAGAACTTTCTGTTGGACAACATAAACGTCCACTTGTCCTCTTCCTATATGTTGTTATGCAAGCCTTAAATTTATTTTTAATTTAACATTAATGCCAAAACTGATAAGCATAGAAAAATGAAAATTTAAATAGTAAAAAAATATTCTTCTTAACCTCACATCAGAATCACAAAGACACAAAGCCAAACAGAACTAATTTTAATCCTAAAAGGTTTAGTGGTTGAGTTATTATTATTATTATTTTAAGTTTTAACACTAACTTGTCCCATTATATGATGGTAGATATCAGATTTAACAAGCAACTTGCAAAGTGAATGGCCCACACTAGCATGCCCAAGCAACGATGGGACAGGTTTCTGGACACATGAATGGGAAAAACATGGCACTTGTTCTGAGTCAAAACTTAAACAACATGACTATTTTGCAACAGCTCTTGCCCTCAAACAAAAAACCAACCTTCTCAAAGCTCTTACAAGTGCAGGTATACTTTTAAAATTTGGTTTGAGCATTATTTGAAAATTAATACAATTCTGGTTTCATTCCATATATTTTTTACTAATTTTTTGTAATGCTTGAATTTAGGGCTTTAATGAAATTACTAAGAAACATGCATTTGTATACAGGAATAAAGCCCGATGGGGAATCATACACCTTGAGCGCCATCAAAGAGGCTATCAAGAAAGGAGTTGGTTTTACTCCATACATTGAATGCAATGTAGACAAATCAAGAAATAGCCAGCTATACCAAGTATACCTGTGTGTGGATGCATCTGGTTTGAACTTAATTGAGTGCCCTGTGTTCCCTCGTGGCCAATGTGGATCAAGCATTGAGTTCCCAACTTTTTAATATATTCAAATGAGTAGAAATCTCTAAGACTATATTCATTTTATGAAATTTGCTTAGATGTTATTGTCCATTTCATATTCAGCACTGATCAATTGAACACGATCAATTGTACCGTTGCTTTATCAATAAAAAATATTTGACCAATAGTAGTGCAATTTTATTTTTGGTTATTATCTGCCATTTATTAACGAAACTAAATTATTATTATTTTCATTCAAATTATTTGAATAAATAAATAATATTTGAGCAATAAATTTATTTATTTGCATAAAAGTTTGAAAATGGGTCTTATAATAAAATAGAAGGGGTATGTAAGTGTACAACAAACAAATGATGATTTTATCTATTTAAATTATGGAGGAAAGATTGGTGATTGCAATTATAAGTTTGGGAATTTTAAATTCCCTAACCTTTTAATTTTGGGAGTCTGGGAGAAGTTTTGAAATTTAAATCGCCCTAATTATTTTGGTACTTTTTACCATAATTTTACAATTAACTTTATAAATTAATATATAACATTGGTCGAAAATTAATCCATAACTTTAAAATTATAGCATAATTTTTTTGGTACTATCAAATGTATTCTTCATTTTATGGGTAATGAACTAAACTAATTATTTTCGATGTGTAATTGTCCCTCTCAACAAGTGTTATTCGAACATTAACTTTTTTAATCTTTATGGGATTTATCGGAATTTTATGCCAATAAATTAACGTTGGTATAAACTATAAAGTGAAAAATATTGTTGTGTTGGCACCAATATTACGAGAGAACATCATTACATTACACAATGCATCTTAAATTTTATATTAATAACGTTCAACTTTTTTTAAGAAAAAAAAAAAGGAGGGTTCAAATTTAACATTCTATTCTTTTAACTAAAAATAAAGTTGTAATTTAATGTAAAAAAATCGAATTACAAATAACACGGTTGTTGTTGTTTTAATTTCTTTTTTTTTAACGAGTGGTGCTAAATGCACCATCAACTAAATTAATTATCAGCAAATGTTTATAAAGAGGATTACATTGATACGAACCTATAGCTAGGTAATTGTAATATGTTCTTATTTACATCCTAGTGTATGAAATTTGGAGCATGATTCCACCAAGTGTATATCATGGATGAAATTCCATGATTGGCAAGTTTATCTGCACTAGAGTTCTCCTCCCGATATATATGAGAAACTAGGATGTCCATTGATGCTAACATTGTTTGATGCTAACATTGTTTGACACAAACTCCCTTTACTTGCTAGCTTTCATGGGACTCTAGCTCTGTGATTGATAATGTCCACGACAAGCATTGAATCACATTCCAAGCAAATTTTTTGCCAACCCTTTTTGTGAGCAATTTTGATTCCCAGCATAAGAACATTTAACTGAGCAAAAAGAGCATTTTCCAATCCGTTATGGCAAGCAACACAAGTCTTAACAATTCCGTTTTGATCCCTAAAAATTCCACCTCCTCCTGAGTGACCTGGATTACCTTTAGCAGCATCGTTAGTGTTGATTTTAATTCTCCCTGAAGATGGAGGTTGCCAAATGGCTTCCAAGATGCTAGGAGTCGTGTTGTAGTTATTTTTTATATGAAGCTCACTAAGCAGGGAGAAATCATGTATACTGTTGTGTGCATACTTAGTAGAGTCGTTTCCCGACAAAGAGATTGTTGATTTCAATTTAGGCAATGCTAAAGGAAAAGTGATAGTTTTATCCTTGAACCTAAACTGATTCCTGCAAAACTAGATTATATTAATGGTATGTATAATACTAGCTATCAAAACCTGCTTCACCTGGTTGCTCCAATTCCTTTGATTTGTCTTTAGTAATGTTGTTTTTGAGGATGTGTCCAACTTAATTTAGAAAGTTATGTTTAAACAATTACATAAAAGAACTGCAAAAGGACAATTGAAGAACAAATGGGTAGAGGAATCCTTTGTTTTCTTGCAAAGGCCACAGATTGAAGGCAAAGAACACTGAAAGTGCAAAGTGTCAAGATAGCATTTAGTGAAAGCTTAAAGATAACTCAACAAATCAACATGTCAAAGATTCAAGAGCTTCATGTCTAAACTAGAGTCATAGATATGTGTCTTAGTTATTGAGTCTAGGTTAGGTAAACCTAGATGCAATACTCACAAGTTCTAAAAACTATCATATCATTTACATGAGACATGTCATCTAGATTATTATATGTTCATGCATTAATTATACATTTTACTTATACATTTTAGGCATAACATAATGGTAAAACATGTATAGTTGATAAGCATAATAGAATGGTAAAACATGTATAGTTTAATGATCTGAAATTCATATATGTTGTAAAGGAAAATATCATAATTAATTGACCTGAAGAGATCCTGAAGGTCATGTATAATGTCTCTACCTCACAATCCAAGTTGATGCCATATAGTATATTCATATCGAGAATCATTGATTATCTACGTATTGACGTATCTGACATCATCATCACAAAGACTTCTGATAAAGATCACCTTGTTGGTGAAAGCCTAATCCACAAGATGGGTATCTACAAGTATGGAAGTACTTGGCAATACCAAGAGGATTACACTACCATAGATTTGGATCTATCTGATGACGAGGATCAAGTTGGAACAGATTAGCCTAATGCAGGAACTCGGGGGGAGCCAACTGGAAACGCGCCGCAGGAACCATCCTTTGGATTAGCTCAGTTGGATGCTATGGAGCAAAGGCTGAATAACAGAATGGATCTACATTTTCAGTCTCTAAAGGACTCCTACCATACAGATTTGGAGCAATTTGAGGAATGCCAGGTTGCCTACATTGATAACCTCTATCAGGCTATGAGGAGCTTTGTTCAGAACACTGTTGAGGCATAGAATGAGAGGTTTTGTGCAGAATTTGAGAAGATGAGATTCCTCATCCAGGGTGAAAGTGGTCTAACCATACCTGATGAAAAAGATCCTCCTCCGCATCCCTAGATTAGAAGTCCTTAGACCTTAGGTTGCCTTAGGTTTAGTTCTTCTATATGGCTAATTTTAAGGATTTATGATGCTTTGTACTTTTGAGACATATATTATTATGTTTTTTGGGTTATAACTCTAACTATCTACTTTTGCTAAACTACTATGACTTAATATGCATGTCATTTGAACTTAAATCGTTACTATTTTGGTTTTAATTTGCTTATATAACATGCTTATCTATGTCAAATATAGTATGAATACATGTTTAATGGTTCTTGATCATGTTTGGTTATATGTATCTCCTATGTTTGATTGAGCCTGCTGTTTGAATGCTATAATATGAATGTTTGATCATTCCATGCTTAACTAGTTCTTGTATAACCTTTCATGCCATTATTTTTTTCCAATCATTGTATTCTGTTGTGTTAATCGATTAACCAATTGTCTTAATCGATTAAATGTTGATCAACATGTGCACGTGTTCAATTTTTCCATCAACTGGTTGATTAATTACATTCTCAATATTAATTGATTAATTACAGTTTGAGTTCACTACATATCTTTTCTTACTTTTGACCAAAATTCATTTACTTTATGTTTTTGATAATATCAAAAGGGGGAGAAAGGTTGTTTTGTTGTTTGATGTGTGCAGGTTGTAAATAATATTCAGCATCTGTTGTCTAAGCTATGCGCTTTAACTTTGAAATCAACAACCATGCATTCTATGACTATCTACAAGCTATGCATCAAAACAAAATTTGGTGTGGAGTTTGTCATCATCAAAAAGGGGAGATTGAAAGTACAAAGTGTCAAGATAGCACTTACCCAATGGATAAAAGAAAGGGGTATCCAACATTAGATGTATAAAAAAAATACATAATAAGTTTTTATAATTGGCACTAATGATGAAAAGATATAAATTGTAATTTTTATCTTGCTTTATCTCGTAGGAATGTCATATTTCCAAATTGTAACATGTACTCTTCAATATGAAATGTAATTCACTTTTGTGAAAGTAAAATTATTATCATGTTATCTTTTAATTGAAAATTATGTTACTTGTAATACAAACCTAATTTAAATTATTAATTGTGATGATACAAAGTCTTGAAATGCATAGAAAGATATAAAAAATAAAATTAATGAAAATAGTTACAATAATATGATACATTTCTCTTTTTAATATTTTATGCCGATATTAATTAATTTCATACTACAGTCTACATAATAATGACTATACTAATCATAATCACCACTATAACTATAAATACAATTTAAAACAATAATTATAACATGAAGAAGTTTGCATGTACTTGCCAACTACTTTAACCCATGCTTTTTTAACTTCAATGGTCAAATTCCCTACTTTGTATAATTGTATTGATAGGATTCAAAACAATAACTTTATTCATATGTTGAGATGTGATTTTTGATTAACATTAGTTTCGAGAGTGTAGACTTAGGAGTTGATTGCGGTTAGAGAATGTATTAGTATTTGTTACAGTGTTAAACCTAGCAACTAAAAAATAAGGATTCTAAATAAAATATAAAATATTAAAAGAGAAAACATTTTTTACTGATGCATTTATGTCTGGTTTAAACCTATATAAATAATACTGAAGAGGAACTGTGGACTTCTAATCTAAGCCAAATTATCCAATTGAAAGTAAATAACTAAAAGATTGTGGAAAATAAATCTAATTTGATATTCTCTTCATTACATAAATTCATTACATAAGATATGTTAAGTACCAGTGGCATAATACACCTAGAAGGGGAGGTTGAATAGGAGTGGCGGAGCTCAAGTTCCACTTTTTAGTTTTTACACACTTGCTGAAAAATGCCCAATTAATCGATTAAGCATTGTTCATAATCGATTAACTAGTAACAGAAACATAATTACCAGATCAGCTTCTTATACAGTTATTTACAAACAGATAAGCATAGATACAACATATATTTTTATGCAATATTAACAAGGATATAACAAGGTATAAGCATGCAAAATATCAGCTTCAAATTTGAATTAAAACATCTTGAAATATAAAAGAGAAAGGGATAGAAAAGATTGCGCAAGGATTTTATCCTAGTTCTTTTGTTGTCCACTGCAAAACTACATCCAGTCATCCCCTCTGATCTAGGAGATTTTCCTTCTTCACTATAGAACACAATGTATCGTTACGTACATGTTTCCAATTACAAGACTCGAACGCTCCAAGTCTTTGTGAAGAACACCTTACCTAACCGCGGCTAGAATTTTCCAATCCTTGAATTACAATGTTTTGAGTTATGAATGAGTACTTAATACTCGGATATCACAATAAAGATCAAAGACTAAAACCTAAGCAAGAACTCACAAACTATCTCTTTTTCTTTTCAAGAAACACAAGAATGATGCAAGAAAGCTTTGTAAACAATCATGCAATATGAATGTGAAACTTAAAGCCTTAGCATGATCTAATCTTTCTCCTAATGTAACATGCAATATTTTCTCCTAGATATAACAGTGAGTAACTCGAAAATATGCAGAGAAACTGATGTAAAAATGTATGGATTCTTACGCCACATATTCTGAGATTTTAGTTTAAATATAAAACTGTCTAAAGTCTCAGTTAATCGATTAAGTATCTATTTAATCAATTAACGGGTTGTTGAAAATAATTGTTTTCAGTTTTTCAGTTTTATGTTAAAATAGCAATTCTGTTAATCGATTAACACTATTCATAATCGATTTAACAGTGTAAAATCAGCTTGTTAATGCATGGTGAACTACATATATGATATATGCTCATGCACTACATGATTTCCAAATATAATACCTTTAATGCACAAAATCAATGTATTCAAATGCATGAACCTAATTATCATATATTTCTAGATGATGTCTCATTTTAGTGGATTAATTAATTTATTAAGTCTTAGGAGACTCACACCTAGGTTTACCTAACCTATACTCAATATCTATGGCAAACATCTTAGACTTCTAAACATATAATAAAGAATTATAACCTAAGTCTAATAAGTCATCACTTGAGCCCTCGACATGTTGATTGTTGAGACATCTTCAATCTTTAACTAACTCATTGTCTTAATCAAAATATTGCTAGTGCAATCCTTGACACTTTGCACTTTCAATCTCCCCCTTTTTGATGATGACAAACACCACATCAAATAATACGTTACATTTGATGAAATAGCTTGACGATGTTGTACATTTGCATGATGGTTGTGAATTCAAAGTTGAAGCGCTTTGCTCTCCCCCTTAAGTAAGCAATGATTAATAATACAGAAGCTATTATGACAACCTGCAAATAACATCAAACACAATAAACAACTTTTCTCCCCTTTTTGACATTATAAAAAAGATACGAATATTCAATTCTAGTCAAAAGTAAGAAGAGATATAACAATTTATTTTGAAAAAAAAAACTGTAATTATTAGCATAAGTAATAACCAGTTTGAGAAGCTTAAACAAATGCATTGATTTCTGACTCTAAATTTGAATATAAACAGATTTTGCATGACATATCCATTATGTAAACAGTTTATATATGGAATGATTAAACATATATGTAACCACTTGTTAGCACTTGTTAGGCTATTTTCATTTTAAAGCGTATTTGAATCATTCAATTATAATACACAATTAAAACATGTTCAAGATTCACGCAAAAACAAATTTTATTTAACATAATTAGCAAGGTTCAACATAGTTACAAAATGCTATGATAACACATGTCATGAATTGAGTGAAATAATAACATATACTTTTTAGTTCAAGTGTACTCAATATCTAGAATTAATTTTGTAACCTTGTTAATAGACTTACCTTACTTACCCTTTGGTGATAGGTCAAGATTATCACTTGTTTGATAAAAAGTTTGATGATATAATCAATGTTGTGTATTTGACATTTAAAGTGTGATGCTCCCCCTTTCATTGCTCTTCCCTTTATTACTTAGAGAAGTACTCTTGGTAGGTAGCATAATACCGAAGCTCATTTAACAACTTTTCTCAATAACTTTTCTTCTTAATAACCTTGATCTACTTATCAACCTTGTGCCTAGAACATCTTTTGTTGATTTATCCTTTGATGCTCAAACGTCCTTTGACACACCTGCAAACACAATTTACTTGTCTCTTTCGGGTACTCAAGTTTTTTTTGGTCCCAGTTAATCGATTAAGTACCCATTTAATCGATTAACGGGTTGTTGAAAATAATTGTTTTCATTTTTCTGTTGAAACTACAATTCTGTTAATCGATTAACATTATTCATAATCGATTAAACAGTGTAAAATCAGCTTGTTAATGCATGGTGGACTACCTATATGATATATGCTCATGCAATACATGATTTCCAAATATAATACCTTTAATGCATAAAATCAATGTATTCAAATGCATGAAGATAATTATCATATATTTCTAGATGATGTCTAATTTTAGTGGATTAATTACTTTATTAAGTCTTGTGAGACTCACACCTAAGTTTTTCTAACTTATACTCAATATCTATGGCAAGCATCTTAGACTTCTAAAAAGATAATAAAGAATTATAACCTAAGTCTAATAAGTCACCACTTGAGTCATCGGCATGTTGATTGTTGAGACATTTTCAATCTTTAACTAACTCATTGTCATCATCAAAACATAGGCAAAACATTGCTAGTGCAATCCTTGACACTTTACACTTTCAACATATCTTTAAATTTAGGAGGAAATTTTGTATTCATCTTGGACATGTGAGTGTTAATAGATTTAGAGATGGGCCCAGTCCAACAATATTCTATTCGCTCACACTAGAATGGTACCCTTACTAGTTTGGTGGAATATTTTATAACCACAAATGTTTATTTTGTTTCAATTATTTATTCAAAAAGGAAAACCAATTTTTTTTTATTTTTTGTGTTTGACAATATTTTAATTTGCTCATATGTATTCCCTGTGCAATAGTAAATTAAGACTATGTAGTTCTAGGTAAAAAATATTTTGATTTGTTGAATGTGTTTTGTTTAATTTTAGGAACATGAGTGACATATCATGATTCTTTAAAGAATAATTTGAGGAAAAGAAGTGAGTACTTACAATGCTTCATTCATCCTTAATATGAGTTTATTTTTATAAAATTAATTAGGAAAATATCCAAGTTTATTTAATTTTTTGCATTCATATGTATCACTAAAAAAATATTTATTGTAATTGTTACTGATTATTTATTTATCAAAAAAATCATTTATTATTTTTTAATATTATAATTATTTGCCATGACTTTTATTTGCTATCTAAGTTTTTGATATATTGATAATTTAATTTTAATGAATAGAAGTAAAATGTCACGGTCATTCAAAGACGATTGGATGAAAATGAGTAGATGTGTAAATTATAATTTAATTTAATTATAATTATTTGCCGTTATTTTTTCATTTTTAAGTCATTTCCTTACTAATAAGCATTAGGTGAAGATTTTCCTTTTAATATTACAAAATAAAATATTATATTATTCATCATATTTTAAAGAATGTCCCTTTAAGCATATGAATGAATTAGTATATGAAATCAAATAACATCAACCATATGGATTTCAATTTTTCCTTTATTAATTGTATGTTTAATTATATTTAAATTTTACTTATAACAAAACTAAAAAACATCATATATATTTACTATAGAGAACTCCACACAACTAAATTTAGCTTATACCAATTTACATTGAAGATGTTGGTAAATTACATGAAATAGATCCTCCTATAAGAATTAAATTGACATAATGTTATTTTTTATAGTTTCCAAAAGTTTTTTAGTTAAAGTGAAGTCACAAATTATGTTAGGAAATTAGAGTCCAATAAAAATAAAAGATTTAATATATAGGTTTTGTTTAAAATCATATGAGTGAAATTGATATCACTTCTTAACTTAAACATAAGACATTAGATCTATGAGTTTGATTGATTTGAGCATAATAAGTGTGTTAAAAAATTACACATTAATATCAAATATATATTAAATAAATTAAATATTTTAAATTTGAAATAAATATTTTATAATAATATACGGGAGGCCACCACAGTCTGAAACTTGTTTAGGGTGGATTTAAACTCTAATTTGATATACCTATACTTTTTAGCCCAATCGAGTTTAGCTCAAACCCGTCCGCATAGCCTGTTTTGATAGCTCTAAAAAGGAGTAACATCATGACCTTCCCGACATCTTTATTATATTTAATTTAAGAGATTAATCATCACTATGATAAAAATATTATTTTATTTTTAGTAATAATATTTATTTGTTACAATTAAAAATATATTTTCTAAAAAATCTTGGTTTATTTATTATATTTTATAAATTTATTACTTTATTTTTATAAATTTATTATTTTAATACTTTAACTTTTACTTTATTTTGAATGGCAATAAACTAGTCAAAAGGCAGTGACACTGACACATACCTAAAGTTACAAGAATTAATGGAACACATAATCCGCATCATAGTCAAAAAAAAATCGAGACATAAATCCACGGCCGATGTGAGGTTAGATATTAATGATTACATGGATTTTATTCTTACTACTGAAAAAAAATGTATAAAGACATATATAATATATAATATTTAAAAAGAAATGTATTTATAGTTTTTGTAATATTATTTATGATTAAATTTAATTAGAATTAAATTTATTATATGTTATCAAAATTTTATTGGTTATTTATATATATATATTTATATAAAAGACCACAGACAAATCTTTCTCTTCTCAGTATTGCACAATGACTACGAAGCTTTTTAAATAGAATTGGGTTGGCATTGATGGTCGTAAAGGTAGAAAAATAGGCTCTTTCATATTTTTGGTGTGTGTTTTAATTGAAGGCTAGGTAGTATATTTATAATTGAACTTATAATAAGGCAAGGTTGTTAGGACCGATCCGATCCGACAATCACTCAGAAACGGAGACAGTCCCATACCAGCCCACAAACTGAGAACTCTTTCAGGTCGTTTTGGATCATGTTATATCCATTCTAGCCGGGTTAGACTGATTGAACCTGAAATAACCCAATTGGTTAAACCATCAAGTCTAACTTCAATTAAAAAATCCTAAAATAGTAAACAAATAAAAAGGTCATAAACTCACAACTCACCAACTACTCATACAGAGCTTGTAGAAGACCTAGCAGTTAGAAGAACCACCATCTAACTCATTGTCGTCGTCACTCTCGCTGCACCGTGTGTTTGACAGTTGAAACAACGAAAGTAAAAGACGAAGAAGACAGCGACGGAAGAAGGAAGAAGGAAGAAGGAAGCATGAAAAGGTGAAGGAAGAAGAAGTATGAAAAATGGGTTTGGTTTAATATGGTATATTGGTATAGAGATTAAAGAGTGAAGGAAGTCTATGCAACTTTTCAACTTCACCCACTTTTTCACTTTTTAACTTTTCAACTTTCCACACTTTAATTTTAATTCCTAACTTTGCACAATTTTCAAACGAGTATCCTAGGATATGGCAACATCATTATGTAAAGTATAGACAAAAGGAAAAAGTAATCAATTTTTTTTGTATTTTTATTTTAATTATGATATAAGCGTTTACGGTTTAAACCGCGAAATCGAATTGAACCAAATCGTAAAATATGGTTCCGTTTGGTTTCGTGATCCGGTTTGGTTGTTTTTTAAGAAATCATTTATGTTTGGTTAATGGTTTTAGAAATTTGGTAACCATTTGAACCGAACCACATATTTAAAAATAGATACCAGGAATTCTTCAACCAATTTTGTGGCTTAAATTATCAATTTTGTATGAATTCTAGTGTAATATATGTTACTAAATTGTTATTAGGTTAGTGTTGTATATGTTACTACTTACTAAATTTTTATATATATTTGATATTTTCCCAGTGTAGTGGAATTATAACATATATTTCAACTTTTGTAATATTAGTTTTAAAACTAACATATATCATATATTAGTATACATGTATTGTTATATATGTTTGTAATGTTATATATATTACTAATTGATATATATGTTACTAAATTGTCATATTAAATTGTTATATATGTTATTAATAATATATATGTTACAAAATTATAAATTGTACTATTGTTTATATGGTCATTTGTTTTTTTTTACTAAATTACATAATAGTTATATATGTTATTAAAAGAGTTTCAAGTGTTTTCCTCATAATAATGCTTGCATTTTTTATGGATGAAAAATATTTTTTATAATACATTTTGAACTTTCGTTTGATGCAAAAATAAAATAAAAAACATCAAAAACTGTGGAACCGAATCGAACCACTCATGAACTGTTCAATTCAGTTCTTGCAATAAATTTTGCTGTTAATTAAGGTGAACCAAACAATATATTTATGTTCAGTTCAGTCATTGAATTGTACAAAAAACCAAATCAACCGAACTTTTACACTCCTAATTTTAATTAATTATAATATATATAATAATTATATATGATATTATGATGTTGTCCAGTCTAACTAGAAGTTCTAACAGGTTAGAACCACCTATACAAGAAATCTTTCGATTGATGTCCAAATGGGATTTTTTAACAGTTATATAGACATTGTGATAGGAATATGTCACTTTTAAAAATTACTCCTAAAACATTTTCTCTCTTTCAAAAAACTAATAAGGATCTTAATCCCCAATTTAAAACTAATAATATTTATTATCTCGTATTATTTAATTTATTTAAAATATCAATAATATTGATTATATGTGAGACTATTTTTTTAAACATCAGTCACCTTTTGTATATTTATATACACTATACTTTCCTTTTTAGTGTTTGCCTCCCAATACCATTCTAAAAATGTGACATTCGCCCAAGACTTTAAATATCACAGTCCACTACCCAACAATTCAGTTGAGGAAGGAAATAAAAAGAGAGGCAAAAAAATGGAGTTCAAGGGATCCAACTTGATTAAGCTTCTGTTGATGACACAATGCCTCACAGTTCTCTATGCTTCTGAGGATTTTGATTTCTTCTACTTTGTTGAGCAGGTAACTTAGTGTCATTGGTTGAATGGTTATGCTATGCTTTGAGTTAAATTGGATGTCTTTAATTATGAAATAGTTCTTATGGGTTTTTGCATTTGCAGTGGCCAGGATCATACTGTGACTTGAAGAAGGCTTGTTGCTACCCTACATCTGGGAAACCTGCTGCAGATTTTGGAATTCATGGTCTATGGCCTAACAGAAAAGATGGTTCATACCCATCTAACTGTGATCCTAACAGCCCTTTTAATCCATCTCAGGTAGTTCAAAATTAGGAAATCTTTTGTCTCGAAAAGTGTATCACTCAGATGCGACATTTACTTATGGTTGGTTGGAAAAATATATTAAAATTAAAAATTTAATAATTATATGTTTTTCTAATCAATCACAAATAGTAACACATAGAGCGACACACTCTGATTTGTTATGCAGACTTTCAAAATTATTTTTAATTAAATATTCATGCCAAAACTGTGAAGTAGAGAAAACAGAAAAACTTAAACAATAAAAAGTATTCTTCTTAACCACATATCAGAATCACAATAGCCATACAGATAGAATTTTAATCCTAAACGGTTTGGAGTTTCTATTGTTATTATTTTACCACTAATGTATCCCTTCATATGATGTCAGATATCAAGTATAACTAGTACATTGCAAAGTGACTGGCCCACATTAGCATGCCCAAGCAACGATGGGTTAAAGTTCTGGGCACATGAATGGGAAAAACATGGCACTTGTTCTGAGTCAAAACTTAAACAACTTGCCTATTTTGAATCAGCTCTTAAGCTCAAACAAAAAGCCAACCTCAAACAAACTCTTAGAAATGCTGGTACATATTTAAAATTTAGCTTAAATATTATTTAGAAATTGTCTCCATTTTGGTTTCAGAACATATTTTTTGCAGTAATTTTAATATTGAAATGTTAGAAAATATAATTTCGGGAGTCAAAAAGCATAACTAATCCTCAAAATTTTATTAATTTAGTGTATATTTTTTTGTGTTATGATAGTTATGCTTTAAGGCTTTAAAGAAATTACTGAGAAACATTCATTTGGCTACAGGAATTAATCCTGATGGGAAATCTTATACCTTGAGCAACATCGAAGGGGCTATCAAGAAAGCAGTTGGTTTTACTCCACACATCGATTGCAATGTAGACGCATCAGGAAACAACCAATTATACCAAGTATACATGTGTGTAAACGCTGCTGGTTCAAACTTCATTGAGTGTCCTGTGTTCCCTAAAGGCAGCAAATGTAAACCAAGTATTGTGTTCCCAGCTTTTTAATGTATGGAAATGAGTAGAGATCTCTAATATTAGTTAGATGATTTATCTCTTAAAGCTGATAGCCGAATAATAATAAATGTTTAATTATCTTTAAAATCTAATAAAAATTTAGAGATTGGAACCGTGGACACAGATACATTTTATATATTTTTAAGTCGTGAAATCGATAATCCACCAACGATATGATCACTATATATATATATATTGAGTGACTTAAATGAAAATAATTTCATATAAAAGTTGTTACAGCTGCACATTTAAGCATGCAACAATCTGTGCTATATTGATTTTTTATCAGATTTCGGATCAATCTATATTGATTGACTGCCTCTATTATGTTGTTGCTAGCAAATATCACTATTTTTTGTTGTGGATCTTCCAAATCATTTCCGCAAAGGATTCGGACCCATTTTTTTATGATCCTTCGATAAAAAGATTCATTCTCTTCATAACAAAGAGGGGTAGAACCAATAAAGATTTATTTTTTGATTCATCCCTCAAGTTGAATACCTCATTTAAGAATTGTTTTTTATCTAAGTATATATTAGGTTAAAGTTTCGATATAATTATTACTGGTATACAAATATGCCATTATTGGTACGGATACGTGCCTTACAAAGTTCACCCCAAAATTGATTAAATTATTATTAATGCAAGTACTTGACAAGCTAATGCTTTTTTGTTGTCGTTAAAAACATATACTCGAGATGAGAGATAATTATAGTATTTTTTTATTTTTGTACACCATTTAATTTGTATGTCAATGACTCAACGTGCAGCGGAATTATTGAATATATAATATTACTATAGAAGAATCTATGATGTTAAAAATGATTAACAATACATTGGTGTAAGATATTACTGGACTCTCAAGGTCAATGATTTGATTCCTATGAGCGACACCTATTAGGAAGGGCAGTCACGAACCTTGAAAAAGATTAATTCCTTACCAAAAAAGGTGAAGGAATACATTTGCTAGTACCAAAAAAATGTGAGACTAAGTATTGTTTTCTCAGTGTTGTGAGAATCTGATCGTACTGGACGGTCTGACTGGTTTGACCGTTGACCAGACTTGAAAACGGCTCTAGTTTACCGTCTTAATCAAGTGAGGGTTGAACCGCTTCGAACCAAGAAAATTCTGGTTCGATCGTGTTAAACTCGGTTAAACCAAATTAATTCGGGAAATAAATTTGACAGATCACTTAAAAATTAAAAAAATGGAACATTACTCTATTATTTTGTTTTACTTCAGTCCAAAAAGATGAAAAGACATTACTTCAATGTAATTATATAGGATTATTAATTGTATAAAAGTTTACATTTATATATTTATAAATAATAACTATTAATTGTGTATGAAATTATCTGATCAGACCAAATGATTTAACTATTTAAACTTGTTGAACCTAATAGAAAACTTCTTTCAGTTTGACATTCAGCTCAAGTTTCATACCATTGGTTTTTCTAGAAAAAATTATTCATGTTCAATTGTCACTCTCAAATTTTAAGAGAATATTAATTACTTCTTTATTAATTATAAATTCATCTTTATTAATGTGGAGAGAAGAAAATAATTATGGCAAAAAAATAAAAAATAAATAGAAAATGACAAATTTACTTTGTTAGTATAGTTTGACTTTAAAATTATCGTAGTAGTGTAACTTTATTTTTATTTACTAAAGTAGTATACTTTGTTAAAATCGCCTATCTCATTGTCAATTTATATTTTTTCCCTGGTCCCACCAAAATCAACATTGGAAGTGGAGTTTTTTTTTATTGAAGTTCTATGGAAATCAGCAGCCATAGTGGAATTTTCCACTTTTTTTTTTATGTTTTATATTACATTAGCAAAATCGGCATCCACAAAGGAGTTTTCAGTTTGTTTAAATTGTTTTTTCTCCCAAAGAACTCGACAATCTTGTAGGAGTTTTATGTCCATTTTATGTCCTACCTAAATCGTCCATGCAGAAGGAGTTTTCACTTTGTTTTAATTTTTTTTTTTTTGCCAAAGAACTCGACAATGATGTAGGAGTGTTTATTATTTTTCACTTCTATAAAAAGCATATCTTTGCTTTCACCTAAAAGCACATATTCTAAAAAATACTTGTTCTCAAGTACTCTTTCTCTCTATTGTTGGAAATGCAGTGTTATATTTTTCATTTAGAGCTATTCACCTCTTCTAGATTGTTACTTTATTGTAGGTTAGTATTTTTACTTACTTCATTGTATCTTACTTCATTGTATGTTACTTTATTGTAGGCAGTTTTATATTTTTTGTTACATCTATTAAATTTGTAATATTCTTATTTTGTTAAATGTATATGACTATTTTAAGGGATATTGTTAGTGACTTAGTGATGAAGAAGACATTGAAATATGTAGTGATGAGGAGGATGTCGAAGTGGATGTTGGTTCATCTTGTAGGATGACATATAGTACTCCATCATCATTTTTTCGTAACACATATTCAGAAGTTGATCATGATTTTGGTCATACAACTAGTTTAATTAACAATAATAGTAATGAGTTGTTTGTCGGGATGCAATTTGAATCTAAAGAAGTCACAATAAATGCTATTAGAGAATTTCATATTAAAAATTCATTTGATTATGTTGTTGATGAGTCTAGACCAGATAGATGTGTTGGGAAATGTACACATTTTGGCGCCGGATGTGAGTGGCGAATTCCCGCTTCTTTTAATGGTAAACGCGACATTTGGGAGATTAAAAAAATTAATGAAACACACAATTGTGTATCTATGTTGGTTTCTCAATACCACAACAAATTAAATTCATCATTCATTTCAAACCTTATTATTAATTTAGTATCTGCAGATCCAAGTATACCAGTTAAGACACTAGTAAAGGAGGTTGTTAGTCGTTTTGGTTATACAGTGAAGTATAGAAAGGCATGGACGGCAAAATAAATGGTATTGGCCAAAATTTATGGTGATTGATGAAAATGCAAAGTGTCAAGAATAGCACTAGCAATGTTTTGCCTATGTTTTGAGACAATGTTCTATTAAAGCTTGAAGATGGCTCAACAATTAACATGTTTAGAGCTCATTGGTCATATCTAGACTAGGATATAAATAGAGTCATTATTCCAAGTAGTCTGAGATGTGTGCCGTAGTAAGTGAGTATAGGTGAGGTGAACCTAGGTGCAAGTCTCTCAAGCCATTATAATCGTCATATCATATACATGAGACATATCATCTAGTTAATTGTATGTTCATGCATTAATCATACATGTTATATGTGCATATTAGGCATAATATAATTGCTAAAACATGTATACGAGTTAAGCTTAACATATGAGAAGTTTACCTTTTGGACCACGTATCTTAATATGCTAGTTAATCGATTAATGTGGTGACTTAATCGATTAACTCAACTGTTTTTCTGTTATATCAGTGTTTCACTTACAACTGGTTTTTGTTTCAGTTCTGTTGCACTAGTTAATCGATTAACGAGTTGCCTTAATCGATTAACAGGTCTGTTTTGTGTTATAATTGATTTCTGTTTTAACCGTTTAACTGATTGCAACGAATCCAACAGTAAAAACTGTCTAGTATAAAAATTGCAGCATTGCATTCCTTTGTATAGGATTGTTTTAGAGAGCATATTTCGTTTTGCATTTTGTTTTTGCAAGAGAGTTGCATGTGTGAGGAAGAGAGTTACCATGCTTAATTGAGTTTTGATTTGCATACTGTTTTTCACATTCTTATGCTCATTCTTATCTTGCTCACATGTTCATGCATTATATGTAAAGATTGTTAGAGGGATATAATTGATTACTATTTTTTATTAACTCACATGTTCTTGATGGCTTGAGTGAATTGTGATTGGGTTAGTCTTTATGTCTTTTACTTGTAATATTTCAAGCATTATTGTGCTTATAATACCTTGTTGTTATAATCTGTTTTTTGTGTATTTTAGATTGATCTCTTGGTGTCATACCACCACAGAGATTAGGATTCTTCACCGAGACTATGAGGTCTTGATTTGAGAACAAGAATCATGGTTGGGGCTGTTTCGTGAGAAAGGTTTTCTCAGGCGATAGGTAGAGTCAAACCAAAGGTTAGGTGTTCTAGATTTCAAGAAAGAAGCATCATATGTTCTTTTAAATTGAATTGGTGTGTGTGGTCATACGTATATTCAACATTGTGAAGAAGAAAATCTTCCAAGATTAGAAGGGGCGACCTGGATGTAGTTTGCAGTGGACCACAAACGAACCAGGATAAAAATTCATCTTTGCACGTTGTTCTCTCCTTAAATCATCTTTACTTTTCTTGTTGTTTCAATTCGAGTTAATAGCTGATATTTTGTATAATGGTTCACTGCCATATGCTTATTAATATTGCTTAAAAATATCTGTTTTATCATTGTTCAGTTGTTTTTAAATAACTGTGCAATTTGCCTCTCTGATCATTCTTTTATGTGTATGTGTTAATCGATTAAGACAAGGTGTTAATCGATTAACTGGGCTGTTTCCAGAACTGAGTTTTGGTGCGAGAAGTGGTGATTGATAACCACAACACCTATTTAACCCCCCTTATAGGTGTTCCTAGGCCACTGATACCTAACAATTGAGAAGGATCATACAATGAGTTACCACGTTGAATGAATGTTCTACAATATTTTTCTCTCGGTACAATTGTGAAATATCAAGCACATGAGTAGATTTCAAATGGCATGGAAGACCCTAGTCAATTTATTCTTGGTAGAGTATTTTGGACTTTCAAACCATGCATTGATTGGGTTTGCATATTGCAAACCAATTACATTTTCAACTATGAACTATATTGGAATGTTGCAAAGAGAATTTGTGATCAGAGTTGTCCTCCAGCTTCTTTAGTAAATCTCACACAATCTTTATGTGACGTCTTCTCATCTGGCCGTGAAATGATGGGAGCATTGGTTGAGCTATACCCATATGCATATTCTACCCACATTGATGAAGCTCATCCTACTCATCATTATCATATGCTGGAAATTGAGTCTCCGCAGCGAACTGAAGCGAATATTCATTCTCAAGCACACACTTCATCAGTTACTCCTCAATAACAACAATCGTATGGGTTCGGAAATTTTAATTATTCATCTATGTTGATGAAGATAAAGATGAAGATGAAGATGATGAAGAGAGGAAGAGCCATAATTGGCGACACGTGCTAGAGGGAGAATCTCGCAGCGTAATGAACAACAATTAAGAGTTCAACCGCCAAGAAGAAGAAAACCACCTTCATGTGACACTTCATCACATAAACGTCATTAAAGTTTTTTGGGATCTAATAAATTGAAATTTTAATATTGTAATATTTTGTTTTTTTAATAACATTATTGTTGCAAAAAAATTGATGTGGGTGTTCGGATAAAACTACTAAAAATAATAAAAACATGAAAATTCCTAGGGCATAAAAAATGAAGATAAAACTCCAACAACATTGCCGAGTTCGTTGGCACGAAAGAAATTTTAAAACAACTGAAAACTCCTTTGAGGATGTCGATTTTGTCATGTAATATAAAATATAAAAAAAGTGGAAAACTCTACTATGATTGCGGATTTCCATAGGACTTTAATAAAATAAATAAACTCCACTTCCAGTGTCGATTTTGGTGGGATTAGGAGGAAAAAAAGTACAAATCGACAATGGGCTAGGCGATTTCAACAAAAGTATACTACTTTGATAAATAAACATAAAGTTATACTACTTCAATAATTTTAAAGTCAAACTATATTAATAAAGTAAATTTGCCAATAGAAAATTGCATGATTAAAAGCAATATCAAATTTGTTAAGTACTATACACTTATAAATGATGATGAAGTAATTTATAAATATTGTGTTTAATATGACTTGTGAAATATTTATTATTTTCATATCATTTATGCTTAAGGTCATGCTATATTTTAAAATTATTAAAAGATGTAAAAATTGATATAACTTGACTAAAATAACCTTATTTTATCCATATGGAAAACTATATTAAAAAGAAACTGATAAATAGGGGAGAAAGTATAACTAAAAATAAAAACATATTTGGAAAATAAAGTATACATATGCGTTAATTTTCTAAAAGAAAAAAACACCATAAGATACAAAAAAGAAAAAAAACACCATAAGATATAAAAAAGAAGAGATTAATCATTTGTTTTACAACAATAGTGTTGCTATCTCTGACCAATAATGAATAAAAAACCCAAAAAAATATGCATCGGAAAGGAAAATGTGTTTTAGAAAGTGATATGTTCAAGAATTTGAAAAACATTCTTTTTTGAATATATTTTCCCTTTTTTGGATTTCTAATTCATTGCAATGATTAAAAATAAAAAATATACATTAGAAAATAACACATTTAAGATGGTAAAAATTAAGCCTATCAACTTTTATTTATTTGTATTCTTCTACAAGAAACTAAAAAATGTGAATACTGTATTTATTTTTTGGTATATTAGTTCCTGTTTTTATTAGCAGAAGGATTAATCATATAAACATCGATTAATTGTTTAATTAATTCCTCGATGAAACCGAGAAACTTCGAAGTGGGACACGTTTTGGTTTCTGCATGGTAACCCATATGACGTGCCATGTTAATTCACTAATCACTATAAGTACAACACTTTATATCAATATCTCATTGCATTATAATTTCCCTTATTAGCGTAAGAATTGCCTATGAATTTCTAACATAAGTCTCATATTTTGTCAAGTCCTTCTCAGAAAAAAAGCAAGAGATAGAGAGAAAGGAAACTTCAAAGATGAAACCCAACTTTTCCTTGTTGTTCAAGCTATTGATACTGCAATACCTATCAGGTCTATGCCTTTCTCGAGATTTTGATTTCTTCTATTTTGTTCAGCAGGTAACTAATAATATACCTAACAAGAAAACATTTAGAAGATATTTGGAATTTTCTTATAATATATAAGAAGATATCCTAAGTTACTTTATTTTATGATTTATTTTCTTCTTATTACTGTGTATTATCAATGCAAATTTTACTATTTTTATTATTCTTAATTTTTTCTCCTTTTATACCTCAAACCCTAAAATTTCAACCCCTAATTACACGATGTCATGTTATTCTATCATAAATCATGAGCATTGTCTGATATGCATTCCCTTATTTTATTTCATGTCTTGATGATCATTTGTTTAAGTTTTATGTCTATATTTACAATTTGCTGTGATTCTTCATATTTGAAATGTGAATCATGATGCAGTGGCCAGGAGCATACTGTAACACAAAGCAAGGCTGCTGTTATCCAAAGACTGGAAAACCTACAGCAGATTTTGGCATTCATGGACTCTGGCCTAACTACAAAGATGGTTCATGGCCCTCAAATTGTGATCCTGACAGCGTCTTTGATAAATGTCAGGTACTTCTAAATTTAAAAATAATCAAAGAAAATATAGTATCATTGAGCAATGTTAATGATTGATGAAGATGAATTTGATTAGTTGACATGCATGCATGCAGGAGTAGCTCAATGCATAAATTATTGTCTTGTCACATACTAGAAAAGGTTTTCAAGTTATTAAGATGTGGTTATTCTTGGAACATGCAGAAAATAAATTTTCAGGAATAACACTGATAATAAATGCAATTGGTTATAGTTAGGAACACTTTACAGATTATAGAAATTGTAATAAAAACAGTTCCCTATAGTTAATTTAGTTGCTTAAGCAAGAGAGATACTTGGTGTCCAAGTTCAAACCTCTAAAAGTCATTTCAGTTTACTTAATCTTCTTAAATCCATGCTTTTATACACATATACATATACATAAATTATATATATATA
>NC_032019.1:8172314-8232735 GCF_001865875.1 Lupinus angustifolius | reverse complement strand
ATATATATATATATATATATATATATATATATATATATATATATATATATATATATATATATATATATATATATATATATATATATATATATATATATATATATATATATATATATATATATATATATATATATATATATATATATATATATATATATATATATATATATATATATATATATATATATATTCTAACAAGTCTTACTCATTTTTGTAAGAGGACGTTGCTCCTTAAGGAGCTCTTGGCTATGGTTAAGGAGAACCATGAAGTTGTTATGAGGTCCATATTAATATAGGGAACCCTCCATATACATATTTGTCAAAATTTCTCTTTTTTTTTTTTTGGAAATTTCATTTTCATAACCCAATGAAGATTAGTAATATAGTTGACTTCACTTAATAAGATAAAAATGTTATAATTATTGTAACCGTAGGGTTACATAAAAATGTTAGTCACTTTCACCATAATCATTGGACTTTTGGATAGGCCGAAATATAAGATGAAGGTTTGTCATGGGTTTTTTTTTTGCTAATGTTATATCTAACATTAAAAAGAAAAGGGTCAGATCTTGATGATCTGAGATTAAATGAAAAATGAGAGGGGAAGATGTAAGATATACCTAATCATAACATGAGTGAAATTTATATTGGATTCTGGTTAGATAGTACAACTAATTATATTTTCAAGATGTATACAGCAATTTATAAGAACTTGGTTACTTTAAAAATAACATTTTTGATTAGTTATGCCTATATATGCACTTGCCTATATAAGTTTCATTTTTAATTGTTGTTATGGTATTAATTAATTAAATTCTCTAATCAAATACTCATTAATGAACCACATTTGACATAGATCACAGAACTCATGAGCAGCATGAACAAGAAGTGGCCAACTCTGAGCTGCCCAGGTAGCAATGGTGTTAGGTTTTGGTCATATGAATGGGAGAAGCATGGTACGTGTGCAGAATCTGAGCTTGACCAGCGTGAATACTTTGAAACAGCTCTCAATTTAAAGGAGAAAATCAACCTTCTTCAAATCCTCAAGGATGCAGGTACATGATATTGTGTAGTTTGTTAATTGGTCTTAGTTTTTAATTAATTATTTGAGTTACCCATTAATTGGTTAAGTAACTTGTACACAACAACGACCAAACCAAGGTTTAGTCTCGAGTCATTTACTTGGATATAACATTGGTAATTTGGGTAAAGCTTATGGGGTTGGTCTACACTTATTAGACAGACAAGGCATGAAAAATATATTATTACATCCTAAAATGTCAGTCCAACATGTCATATTGGCATGTGGGTATTTCAAACGGGCCAAATAGACGGCCCACTAACATTATAAATAAATTATTGAACATCAAATATACAAATGTATATGTATTTTGTCTAATATAAAAAAGTGTGTTCCATTTGTTATATATATATTTGCATATCATATATAAGAAATGAATATATTTTTCTTATTATATATGCATTTCTATTTTTCGGCCGTATAAAATGCATAATTGTTAAACTGTTTCTAATAATTGAAATGCAATATTGATGAATTTCAGATATTGAACCGGATGATGGATTTTACAGCCTAGACAGAATTTCAAAGGCAATTAAGAAGGGTACTGGGTTTACTCCAGGAATTGAATGTAATAAGGATTCAGCACATAACATCCAACTTTACCAAGTTTACATGTGTGTAGACACTTCTGGCACAAATCTTATTGAGTGCCCTATACTTCCAAGGACACAATGTGGTTCAGATATCCAATTCCCCAAGTTTTAAACATAGTTAAATTCACAAGAGCATGTTTATTTTGTTGTTTTCTTTTCATTACTTCTTAACATGCACAGGGTGATTATGCAGTCACCTTCTTTTGTATGTGCCTTCTATCCATCTATCATAAAAAGCATCATTATCTTACATGTTTGAGATTGGCCAATCAAAAAACTTAGACAAACTTTCCTTCATTTCTTATGTTGTCTTTACATTGGTGAAACCAACGCAGGAAAGATGGATGAATAAAATATTGTGATTGATATATGAGTTCATTTTAAACGTGAGATACAAATTAATTATTGTAGCGGGGAGTTACTAATTAAGGAAATATGCTAAATAACTAATGATGAAAGAAGTTAATCTAAATATACATTGTTAGGATTTCACTAGATAGGCAGGATTTTAAAGGTAGAAATAGAAAATTATACTATAAATATTTTCATTCATAGCCTCGAGGCATTAATCATTCAGAGTATAAATACAAAAGCTAGAGCATTTAACAAGGGCTCATTCTAGAAAAATAAAAAATAATTAAAATTACTTAATATTCCACTACAAAGTCAATAATTTAATTGGGTCTTTGTTTAATACCTTTGAACCTTGGTAGGATGTGGGCTCCTATCATACATGGTAAATAATACAATATGAAAGGCTCTTGTGAGATCTTTCCAGATCTGAAAGGAAATATTTATATAAAAATGAAAGTTTTTATTTCTCTCATGAATCTCTTTTCACTTCTTTCATGAGAAAGATATTGATATATGCTTATTATTAATCATTCAAATAGTTAAGTTGTCCTATTGATTCATATAGTTTTATTAGCACTGAATAGTTATTGGACTCGATTCAATTATTTATCCAAGTTCACATATTCTCATTTGACATTTTCATTTCGTCTTTCAATTTAACTAAAAGGTGACACTTCATTTTTAAAAAAATTATAAAAACGTAAATTAATATTTTTATATTACTTATTGAAATTTGATTGACTATGGATATGGAAATAAGATTTTTTTGAGACATATAATATTTGTTCGAGTTGATAGTTGAGAAGCATTTGCTAAAAGCATAATCTAGACTTGAGAAGTTTAAGCTTGAGATAAAAGGCGATGAACAAAGTTGATAACCCAATATCAACATAGAAATTGCTATATAAAGTATTAGTTACCCATTAGAAGGAGAGGAGTGTGAATGAATTGATTAAATTTTAGACATTTTATGCTTTACACCTACCCATTATTCAACAAATTAAGTTTGAATTGCCCATTTTCACCAAACCAACATTACCCTTTTAGGTTTTCGCTACGAAAATAGTACCAATCTTATTCTTAGGTGAGATGTCATTGGCAAAATGACAATGCTTTGCTGACGCCATACAATAATGAATTAATGATAAAAGCTACCAGCAATTTATGTTGCCTAACACAACTAATAAAAATTCAAATCTGCATTAAAAAAAGGAACAGTTTTGTCATTGCTTCTGGTTGCAACTTATAATGTTTGTCTGATATTATTCATGCCATGTCTTCTCTTCTAAACATTAATGATTGTTGACCGTTCAGAAAATACGTTTCAACTACAGCATTGCGTAAAAAAGCTTTGATTTAATATGTACATGGAGGGCACTTAAGTAATTAGGGCACATTGACCGCCCTAGCCTGGTGACAAACAAAATTACTTATTTTGATTCTGGTTAATGTGGGTTAAAATGGATAAACAATGATATGTTGTCCTAAATTATGTATCAAATTTTGTTTCACACATCAACAAAAATATATCATTTTAATTAAAAAATTAAATATTTATTATTTTATACGTTTTTGTTTCAGTATTATTTATGCATAATATCATTTGAAACATTTTGGGACAGTAGATCTTTATTAAAAAAATGGAGACGCCGGTTTTCCATCTTTGCCAACTGGCAACTAAACCACCAAAATAATGAAGCGGTTTGATGAAGGGAAAATAATAATAATTTTTCCTAATACCCTTTCTCAAAAAGTAACATGAATAGAGGGAAGAAAATAAGAAAGGAGAAATATGTGAGAAAGAGTGAGAAGAGAGAAAGAAGTGAAGAAGTGTAAAGTTTTGTGTTGTTTGGTTGTACAGAAAGAATAGAGAAATAAGTGATATTTTACTTACACACTCTTGATCTTGGGTGGACATGTTCTATCCTAGAAATGTATACATTCAAGTGTCATTGCTCTTGTTATTGATTAGAAAAATCCTTAATTATGAAATTTTTAATTTTGATATATTTTTTCAATCTATCACAAGCAGTTATACATGAAATGATACATCTTTTGTAAGACAGTACATAAGATTTACTCTTCTTCTCACACTTTCTCTTCACATAAGAGAAGAGATGAATTTGGTGAACCCCACTTCATTTTTTATTCTCTCCTCTTAAAAGTATTAAACTTTCTTCTCAACCAAAAGAGAGAAATACAATATTTCTCTTAAAATTATTTCCTCTCATTTTTTTCTCCTCTATCAAATGAAGGCGAATTGGTAATAGACATATTTAAAATATTAAAAAAATTATATTGATTTCTTTATAAATTTTTATCTATACCAATTTGTTTTTTAAAACATAAAATCTAAATTATTATTCAAAGTTTTAAATGTAAATCAAAATAGTCTAATTAATAGGAGAAAGTAAAATATTCAAAATTAGTCATAATATATGTCTAATTATCAAATTGATTCATATTTGATCTTCTTTATAAATATTTTTTACTTTCCAAAGACCCAATTAATCTATGCAAAAAAAAATTGAAATGTCAAAGTAAGTTTTTACTGTATTCGAAACAAACAAAAAAGTAATATTATACATTAATAATGTAGAATATTTTATATTATCATAAAATTCATGATTGAATGGATGGTATGACTTTAAGCTACATAAATATTAAAAAACGGGAAATGACTTTTTTTCCAATGGTGGGAAATTCGCAAGGAAATTTTAACTTTCTCTCCTTTGCAGGTCTATGGACAGTAAAAAATACATGTTTAATGGGTATCCACTAAAATACTTATAACATGTACACATAAAAATAGTTTATGAATGAAAATGAATATTATGATACTCGCCTTATAGGTATTTATATATTTATAAATTTATTTTTTAATTAATATTGTTTTTATATATTTTTATTATATATTATATTATTTTATAGTTAATTTTAGTGATTAGAATGTATAATATGTTTAACATGTACATAAATTTTATTATTCATTAATAATTATGCAAATATATTCATCATTATAAAAAATATAAATGCACATTTAAATTTAAAAACATGTTGGGTATCCGTGCGGGTAACATGTATGCACAAGTACCCGAAAATATTATATGTATGATACAGGAAAACATTATTTGTATTCGTTTTGCCCCATTATCATCCCTATTGGTCATGTCCGGTGTCTTATGAATCCACTTCCAAGCTAACATAACTTGTAGACGTTTAGATAAAAGATGATTTTTTTGGTACAATTTCAACACACATAAGATTATCATTATATATATTACTAGCATGTTGACGGGAGCTCCTTGTGGCTATCAACCCGCTTTCTAATTATTTGTAATATATAATTTACATGTTATAAATATCAAATATAGTAGGTGGGATAAGAGAAATACTTGAAGATTAGAAGAAAAAGATGTAAAAAAAATAGAGAGGAAAAAGTTTATATAGTATATGTGAAAGTTAAAGGAAGATGATGTATAATAAAAAAAAGTGTATGGAGTATTTTGATGAATAACTTTATACTTTTATAGCATGTTCTGTTAAAAAAGGCAAAAAAAAAAAAAAAAACTGATGCAATTATGATATGTATCATATGTCATTCACTTATATAATATTCATAATTCAATTATCCACGTGTCATGTTTACTTAAAAAATTGGGGTTAACCATTATTCATTTTATGTTATGTTCACTTCAAAAAACTATAGCATTTAACAATTATTCTCGCAGTTTATAGAAGAAGCATTAATTTACATTGGTATAGTCACAATTATCCAAGTTGATAATATCTATAAAGACCGGTCGATATTTTTTCTATCCACAATATTTAAACTTGAAACATTATTTAAAAAGAATGAAACATATACCACTTGAACCGACACATTAATATTGATAATTAGTTCTCTAAAGACCACATTGCCACCAACTTAATTTTACAATTTGGAAAGAAGTTTATTAGCAAGATTAGTTTCTAAAAGATTAAATCTATCATCTAATTAATTCATTGTAATTTAATATTTAGTGAATTAATATAGAGACAAATTTAGTTTGTAAGGGACTAATAAGATGACAAATTTTTTAGAGCTCAAAATTTATGACAAATTTAATTTTTAAACGATTGATATGGTGATACTTTTTTTTGAATAACTAAATTATTAACCAATATAATATTTGAAAAACTGATAAATTTATTTGAATTACGCCACTATTTTTAGTACAAAATTGACTATGACTACATATAATATAATATGGTACTATTTATTATTTATACATTTTGTCACATGATTCTGAAAAAACAAATCTAATTATACCGTAAAGTACGGGAGTAAATGAAACCCCGCTGTCTCGTGTTTTTTGATTTCTACTTTTCTTTTCCTCGTTTCTTCTCTAAAATAATGGTAACAATAATTTCCTTATCTTTGTTTTGTACTAATAATAACTGTGAAGGTTGAAGAAGACCACAACACAGATGAAGAAAGTAACTATGAAACTTCAAAATTAGAAATTCAAAAAACAAACAAACACTTCCTCTTTTCTTCTTCTTCTTCTTCTTCTTCTTCTTCTTCTTCTGCATTCCCATTTTCTTTCTCGCTCTACATTTTCCGAGAAAATCTCTTCAGGTAACACAATTCTCTCACTCTTCTACTATTTCACTTGTTGTCACTGCTCAACATTGCACTTCTCTCTTCACCATTATTACAATTCGGTTCTTTCTATTTTCGCTTTTTTGTTCGAGATTCTCTGTCAATTTTTGGTGTGGTTCGATCTGTGTGATGCTGTGCTTGCATTCATTTGCTCACTTCTGTGTCGCTCCGGAGAATCGAAGTACATAATGAGAAATGAGCATCTAGTGGACCACTATACCATTGTGTCATTGGTTGAAGGATTCGTTTTGAAATGAACTACAGATTACTTTTTCTTTTTGTATATTTATTGCTAAGTATTGTTATATTTTTGTTTTTGAAGATTAAGATTTGTGTTTTTGTTGTAACTTTTATTATGATTGATCCTTCTTTTCTCTCGGCTTTTAATTTTGGAGAGCAACGAACTTGAGGAAGAAGTTACTCATACACTTTTCAAGCTCTTCAGATCTTCCATATTTTTTTGTTTTTTTGTCCTTGCGGTTATTTATGTAAACAGATTCGAAGTTGATTTGATATAAAGCAAAGTAGTGGAGGGAGTAAGATCTGTGTTAAAATGGAAATATTTGCATGAAGAAACCGTTTATTTGTCCTTAGTTGTTTAATCTAGTTATTTACTATTTAGTATTTATAACAAAATGCATAATTTGTCATTTCGATTGAATTTATCTTTCTGTTGTTTTCTTGATATTAAACCATTTAATGCATCTTTGTTCTATAAAGTATTCTGTCTGATTTTCACTTTATTGCTCCTAATTATAGTTGATGATTCAGCTTGTAATGAAAATAAAGCAAGTCAGCAAGCCTAGTCCAAGAGGAAGGGAGTTGGGACACTAAGCATGAAATCTCAGGTTCGATCATGTGCTCATACTCATGTGTATACAAAACATCGTTAGGAGGGGTCCTGCTTAGGCACCTAACTGTATTAGGATATTTGTCGCTCACGGATCGATCTACCTAATATGACATGTTTTAGTACTATGTTTGGCCAAATGGTGGTTTGGTGGTGATAGCTATCTCGGCTTGTAATAAGTTAAGACCTTGTTAATTAAGATGTTTTGATATCAAATCTCTCTTTTACCTTTCACATATGAGCAAAGCTTGATGAAGATTCTCTTCTCTAGGTGTGGTGTGTGTTTGTGTGTGTGCAGGTTTGGTGTGAGTAAAAATTTACCGGTTGAGATCTGTAGGGTTGGACAATATTCCCTTATCTTTGGTAACAAAAATAAAATAAAACTGGTGGCTTGCTGAGGAGGGCATTGACTTTTATTGTTTATTGCTAGACTAATATATTATAAATGGAAATACTTTTCTTCACTTAAATGCTGATGGGGAATATATATAATAATTTCCTTATATCATACTAGGAAACAAGCACATGAAGCCATAGCTGTATCTGTCATTTTTGTTGGAAAGAAACTGTGATCCATATTACTTGGTGTAAAATTTCTACTGTTTTTAAGATGGTGTTCATCTTCTATAGTAAGTTCCTAACAAGGTGCTAGTTTTCTTCAACTGAGAACAGAGCATATGCTTGCTTTTGGTTTGTATTAATTTGTTGTCAGAACATTGTGTATGAGTTTTTTATGCAGGCTTGCTACTTTATTTAAGTTCAGAATTTTCATACCTTTTTTCCTATGAATGCAGGGTCGACATGCTAGTTAAGTCTCATATGCTTCCCAAGTGATTCTCATGTTTGATATCTGAGCATCCAGTATATGCTTTTGAGGCCAGGTGGTTGATACTTGACATTAGATATATAGCAAACTAAAGGAAAGAAGTGAATCTTGCACTGCTATTTAGTGAAAGTTTTCCTTTGGGTGTTTCTTAGAATCTGATAAGAACTTAAAAAAAATCTTCCTTCCTTATGGACTTGTGCTTACTTTTACTCCATATTTAGAGTGAGGAACCATATGAAAGACCATGGTCAATATAGCAGTAGTTTGGTGTCCATAATGATTAAGTGCTGTGAAGGTGCAGGGTTATTGCTTCAATCATAGGATCATCAAAATGAATAAATTATATGGAGGACTTCTGATTACCTCTTCATTTATGCTGTTTATGCTTATGATCCTGCGATATGGGGTCATGAAATATCCTGTTGATGGAGGTTATCTGACTATACCTGTCACCATTAATGGTACTAATCCTCTAGAATGGATAAATTCTGTGATTCCGCCTGCTGTTCAAAATCCAGACAGTGATTCTCAAGTAATTTCTACTGATATTCTAATATCTAGCCTCTTTTCTGGGAGCAGCTTTACCAAAGAAGAGCAACAAGCTCTGCAGACATGGAACCGGTTGAAACACTTACTTGATCATGCTCAGGGTTTACCTAATGCAGCAGGAGCTATCAAAGAAGCTGCCAGTGCATGGAACAATCTTGTTTCCTCAATTGAAGAGCAAAGACAGGGCCATGCAAATGATAGTTCGAGAACAAATGAGAAACAGTGTCCCCATTTTCTTAATAAGATGGATTCTACTGAAGTTGGTAATAGTAGTTACAAATTGCAGGTACCTTGCGGCCTGACACAGGGTTCTTCCATCACTGTAATTGGAGTTCCAAATGGTCTCCTAGGTGATTTTCGGATCGACTTGACTGGAGAACTGCTTCCTGGGGA
The DNA here is from genome assembly GCF_001865875.1 of Lupinus angustifolius. NCBI lineage: Eukaryota > Viridiplantae > Streptophyta > Magnoliopsida > Fabales > Fabaceae > Lupinus > Lupinus angustifolius. The sequence continues at coordinate 8,223,444 of NC_032019.1, read as the reverse complement.
GCCAGATCCCCCTATTATTTTGCACTATAACATTAGGCTTCATGGTGATAAAATCACTGAAGATCCAGTAATTGTCCAAAACTCCTGGACAGTAGCTCATGATTGGGGTGGAGAGGAGCGTTGTCCATCCCTTAATCCTGAAAAAGTTACTAAAGGTGAAATACTGTACCAATTGTTTGGTTCAACATACATATGAATGCATGTTTGTCATAGTTGAAATCAATGTTCCTCTATGATTCTGAAATCAATTTTAAAATTTGAGCCCGTGACTACTGAAGAGTGTTTGTTATATAACTGAAATAGCAATATAGAGTTCTTGAATTGAAGATACTCGTGTTTTTTATTTGGTTTTATTGTACTATTGATGTCATGGGACAGTTGCAACTTGCAACGGAATCGAATCCTATCCACACCAAAATCATTTGTTTGTTATAAGTTTTTTAAAACAAATCCACTGCTCTTCTGCTCTATTACATTTTTTGTGTTAAAGATTTGTCTGCATGGTTTTTGCTTATCCAGAAGTTGTGTTAGAAATTGTTCATAATTGTCCTATTTATTTTTCAATTTTAAACTCCATAAGGTGCTTTTGCATAACTACTTTTTATTTCATATGTTTAATTTTACTTTTGTTTTTGACAGTTGATGAGTTGGAGCAGTGCAGTAAGATTGTAGGGAAGAACATTAGCCAACATTATGTGGCCAGCATGCGTTCCCACACTTCAAGGAGATTTTCAGAAGCAGAAGAACAATCAGAAAATAATAAATACTTTCCCTTCAAACAAGGTTACCCATTTGTTGCAACTCTTAGAGTGGGATCAGAGGGAATCCAGATGACAGTTGATGGGAAGCACATAACTTCATTCGCTTTCCGTGAAGTACTTTCTTTCTCTTTTTTTATTATTCAATTGTTGAATAATTGTAAATTTTAATATGTTGACTGACTTAGTTGGTTACAATTCAGACTTTGGAGCCATGGCTTGTCAGTGAAATAAAAATTTCAGGGGACCTTAAGTTAATTTCTGTTCTTGCCAGTGGTCTGCCGACATCAGAGGATTCAGAGCATATTATTGATCTTGAATCATTGAAAGCAAGTTCTATATCTGCGCAGACCTCGTTGGATCTCTTCATTGGTGTTTTCTCTACCGCTAACAATTTTAAGCGTCGGATGGCTGTTAGAAGAACCTGGATGCAGTACAATGCTATTAGATCAAATACAACGGCTGTGCGGTTCTTTGTTGGTTTGGTGGGTATTGCTTGTGACTTTTTCTCACATGACTCTGACAATTAGTAAAATTGGGGAAAACCTATCCATTCATTAAATCTCTATATAAAATTAATGAGTCTTTTCATTAGTGGGTGTTCAAACTGAGGTCTCATTTCTCATTAACAAGCAAAAGCCGAGTATAAATTGTTTATATTGGAGCATTTGTTTTCAGCATCTTTGAACTATCTTAGCCTTTTCATTCTGATGAAGATTGAGATGACTACGATACTTATTTTGGTTTTTTATGCATATACTTATTTTGTTTTGCTCCTTCTTCAAAGCTCTCTGTTTGGTGTTACATGTACGTTTTTGCTTAATTATGTCTCCTCTGTTTGAGTTGATGCAGCATAAAAGCCAAATAGTTAATGAAGAATTGTGGAAAGAAGCTCAAACCTATAGAGATATACAGTTGATGCCATTTGTTGACTACTATAGCCTCATCACGTGGAAATCTTTAGCAATCTGCATTTTTGGGGTAACATCTTGTCTTTTCCTTTAACTTGGAGAATCCTTCTTCTGCCTCATTGACATGATCCCTTCAACAGATGGAGGTTGTTTCAGCAAAGTTTGTTATGAAGACAGATGATGATGCATTTGTGCGTGTGGATGAGGTGTTAGGCTCTTTGAAAAAGATCAATGTGGCCCATGGGTTACTATATGGCCTCATCAATTCAGATTCCGAACCTCATCGAAATTCTGATAGCAAATGGTACATCAGCCCACAGGTATAGATATCCCCTTATTTAAGAATTATGTCTCTCTTGTTCCATTTGTTTATATTATTAGTTTCTTATTATAACAGATAATTCTAACTTGAAAAACTGTAGGATAAGCTCATTCAGTGTGTAATGTTTATTGACAAGGCTTGCTTGTAAGTAGATCTAGGTTGAATATAATTGTCTTTGTGGAAGTATATATAATCTATTCATCTCAAAGTAAAGAACATTTAATGAATATAATTTGTCATGGTAGGATTGAAACTATATTGTTCAGCCATAGATAGATGCATGTATGTCAGTTATCATATGTGTGTTTCATCTGAAAGTGACAATCCAGATGATAGGTTACTTTGTCTGAAACTTGTTAAAAACTTAATGTTAACTCCGAAATTTGACAGAATTGCTTCCCTGCTAAACTACTCAAACTCCTATGTACACTTCGTTTCTTTTATCTTTAGCTATTCGGAATTTAAAGCCAGTGCTTTAATTTGCTTTGTCCTTTTCATTTGCATTTTGCTTTTGTTGTCTTTACTTGTCTAGTTTCATCTAACTTAATAATATCAAATTTCCTGCTGCTATGATAAAGGAGTGGAGTGAAGCAACTTATCCTCCTTGGGCACATGGTCCTGGGTATGTGATCTCACATGATATAGCAAGAACAGTGTACAAGAAATACAGAGAGGGCCATTTGAAGGTATTATCATAAAATCCAATACTTTTTCAAAAGGTGCAATTAGGCTCCAAATGCATTTTGCACTAAATGCACCTAGTTACATATTCATACACTCAATTTTGTCATTGTCTGGCAGATGTTTAAATTAGAAGACGTGGCAATGGGAATCTGGATCGCAGATATGAAGAAGGAAGGTCTAGAAGTTCGATACGAGAACGAAGGTAGAGTCTACAATGAGGGTTGCAAGGATGAATACGTGGTTGCCCATTACCAAGGTCCTCGGGAGATGCTGTGTTTATGGCAGAAACTTCAGGAAGGAAAAGGTGCAAAATGTTGCGGTGCTAGGAGATGATTACTTGAACTTGACCGATCAGGTTACATATAACTTCTGATAGAAAAGAATTTCACCCTTTTTGAATGACATGGGAGCTTGTATAATAATTAGAATAGTTATGCCTAGCCAGAAATTATTAGAATTAGATAACACTAGGCCATATTTGTTTGTAGTCATATTCTTTTACGTAAATCTGATGTTTGTTCTATGTAGGGAAGGGGAGAAAGTTGTATAGAGCTGACAGTCGAAAATAGGTTATATTTCCTATACCTGGTTCAATTTTTTGAATGAGAACATGTCACTGTAAAAAGAAACCTCAATTTTTTAACGAATTATTTTTGCTCTCATTCAAAACTAGAGGATCAGTCCTGTCACATTTGAACTTGCCATTGTGAGTCATTTTTAAGGTTATTAGCTAAAGGTTGCAGGTCCTTATTAGAAAAATTAAAAAAATAGTGATCATATATAGCAAACTTGAATGCCACAAACATACATTTTGATTCAATGTGTGCAACATTTCTTAACATTGTGACATCTGATCTATCCACATCAGTTTGTATTATTGCTAATTTGAGGGTTTTTTTACTATCAATAGTATCCCCTTATTATGAGTAATCCCTTTCAGACTTCGTGACTATCACTCCCAGCAAGTGTCATTTTCAGGAATCGAACTTTGACCTGTCTTTCTGGGCATCTAGTGAAACCTTACACTATTATACCAACGCCTTGATGGTTGCTAATTTGGGGTTTTGATGCTGTTTTTCTTTGCTTAGGTTTTTCTGTTAAATAATTTTAGATCTCACATCATGGCCTCCGTGTGGGAATTAAGAAACAAATCCAGTACACTGTGTTAGAACCATAACATAAATTATATAACAAGGACTAAATTGTCAAATTAAATGGGACAACTTAACATCTCACAGATGTATTTGTAATCACTTTTCAGCAATGGATCAAAACTTTCCTTAAATCAAGGATTCAGAAGGCCAGAGCTTTAATCATCCTGAAATATCCAGTTGCACCACAAAACTCTACTTTGGTAAGTGCATGACATAACACACTCATTCAAAAATGCAAATTACTTAAGTCCATAACATTTGGACATGATCTATCTGATAAGATCACTTCTATATTGGTTGCTTGATATGTTTCACAAAAGGGCTTACAGCAGCAGCTGCAGACCTTATTTCGGCAAGAATCCATAACTGGAAATGGCAATCTCAAAGGCTTGCAGTCTTTCTCCACGACGGACTCCATTCCGATCATAGGATGATATTTCATTTATGTTGAGATCAGTGCATACTTTGATAAGTGCCTCCCCAACACGTTGAGCAGCTTCCTAGAACCATGTTATGCCATAACAGAAAAAATCCAAAGCATAATGAGATGAAAAATTAATTCACAAAAGGGAAGTCCTCGAGAGCCAACTCAGTTAATAGACATAGATTGTGATTACCCAGGTTTTATGAGATGAGATGGACTACTTACAACAGTGCCACACGGGGGATTTTCTCGGAACATTTTCTGGAGAGTGCTTCCATAGAACAAACACTTCTTATTTTTGTCATCTACAAGCATAGCATACAATTGCCTGTCTGAGCAAAATACTGAAAGCCTTGGATTTTTAGCAGTTCCATTGAACTGAAAAAGATAGCATACTTATGAGAAATATAAGGGGCAATGTTAGAGTCCATACTAGGATGGATTCAAGGGTATAAGATGCTAAATGACATAGCAGACAGGTAGACCATATAGAAAAACAAAATGTGACTGCAGAGCACCTTAATCATGCCAAAGATACAAGGGATTTGGCCCATAATGAATGTAAAGTATTTTAAAGGGTGAAGATATAACAAAAACATAATACAACCACGACTGCTACTTTTCTCAGAATGAATAGAAGGCAAACCTTTTTCAGCCTCCTTATGTTCAGAGTTTTTGCACTTTCCGTTCTAGTTCTTGCCCTAGCTTCAATCACTAATGGTTTCTTGGCTAAATTTAAACCTGTAAGGAATTTTGAAGTTCATGATATCAATATCCAAAGTCATACTCAATCTATGAAGCACGGACACTGACACAATGTGGACACACCAAATTCTAAAATTTGTAAGATGCTGATATATAATTGAAAATTTAAGGAAAAAGTTTCATTGCACATTATATATGTGTGTGTGTTCAAAATTTACAATAGCTTGGTATATGTTATACTTATAGGTGCCAATATTTACTACTGAGGAAGCCCTTTCCAGATATAAGAGGGTAACCTTACAGTGATAAAACATCATGAACTGACTAGGGTAAGTGATAACTGAGTAGTGGAGCTTGGGAAATGATAATCTGGTACATCATTGCTCCTTACTTAAAAAAATAGAAAATGACAGACACTAATGACACTCGTGTATTTAGTGTGTGGTTCGTGTCCATGTTGAAATATGTCTGTCACACGAACACCACACCAATATGGTGTGTTCATACTTCGTACAATAAGAACAACCAAAGTCTTAGTCTCATTAGGTAGGGCCGGTCAATTATGACATAATTGATATTCAACAAAGTTTTATATTGATCATCGATACTTAACGCAACCTTCACATTTTATCCGGCCTTGGGACCGACTAAGTATAGCATTAACTACACATTCTTCATAGATCAACATAATGTCAACCTAAAGATATTATATTATGTAATTAAGTTCTATAAGCATATAGCTGGTATACACATCATAAAGTCAAATTATTCAACAGATGCTATTATAACACAACAAAAATGTCAAGAAATAAACAAGCTGGGTTAAACTTACCTCTACATCGTGTCTGAAAGCAAATAAACAGTTTTGGGTGGATTCCAAATACAGCAGAATTCTTAAACTGCAGCACTGGAGCATTCACTTGAACCATATTGCACAAGTATCAAGCACTGCGTGAACACCAAAATTTATGTTACAAATGCATAAGCAAGACTGAATTTCTTAGAGGAATTTTAACAAACAGTTAACATGCAGGTTCCGTTAAAGCATCGCTTTTATTATCATCTGTTTGTCATTGAAGAAGACAGTGAACAGAAATCTACGTTGGGTGCAAAATGATAATGAAAATCAGATAACTGTGTTTGGGATTGCAATTGAGTGTTGAAATGGAAGAATAATTGTAGTTTAATAGAGAAGTTAAAGGTGGTACATGAAATTATTAGATCAAATTTATTGTAGTATTGTTGAGAAATGTTTGTTTGGATGGTATTAGAAATGGTATCAAGTTTTGGATGGTATTAGAAATGGTGTCTTGGATGTTAATATTTCAACAGAAATGCATACACGACCTAAAAGTAGAAGAGAGATATGTTATCCAAATCCTGTTATAAATTATGTCTCGTAGGATTTGTAACCGCATATATCAGTCAATAAAAGTCTTCCTTAACTTGAGAAGTGCTTTCGCAAGAGACACTCACACACAACAAGATCCATTTCTTTAAAAAGGATTTCTACATAAAAAAGTTAAGAGTGCACTTGATGAGAAAATGTGGTTTATATTATGGGAGGGGATACAATAATAAACTTTTTAAATTTACTTCAGATCCTATCTATCCATTCTAAATAAATCCAATAGTTTGAATTATTGGGTATATCTAAATCATTATATTTTTTAGAGTTGATAATAATAAAGATAAACGTGGAAGGTACCAAAAAAATTAGGATGTAAAAATTAGGTTCGGTTCAGTTTTTGTTGCATTTTAGTGACCGAACCCATAAAAAACATATGGTTCGGTTCCACTTAATTAACCGCAAATTAACTATGAGAACCGAACCAAACCGCTCTTGAATGGTTTGGTTCCACAGTTTTTTCATTTACTTTTTTATAAAAAACTTTACATCAATTTAAAATATATTATCAGAGATATTGTTTATCCTTTTAATATTATTATAAAAAATTATGAATCATATAACAATACAATTTATGATTAGTAATATATATCAATTAGTAAAATATATAATGATTACATTTATAACCTTATATTTCATGATTAGTAACATATGTAGGAATACATGTATAACAATATATGATATATGTTAGTTTCAAACTTTAATATCACAAAGTTAGAAAATATGTTCCAAATCATAAGACATTAGAAAATAATTTAGTAACTAATAATATATATAATACTAACTTAATAACAATTAGTAACATATATGATACTATAATTCACACAAAAATTGATAATTTAAACTAGAAAAATGGTTGAAGAATTCAAACAATAATAAAATATTATTCCCTAATGCTAATATATATTTCTTTAATTCAAACAATAATATATGTTCCTAAATTTTTAAAACCATAAATCAAAACGAACATAAACAACTCATTAAAAAAATAACCGAACTGAACCACAAATCCAAACCAAACTACATTTTACAATTTGGTTTGGTTCGGGCACTTTCACCGTTTAAACCGAACCGCCTAAATCCTAAAAAAAATAGAAGCAACACTGTCAAAAATACGCGGACATACCAAATCAACAACTCATCCACACGCTACACCTCAAAAAAACAATGTTCCAGATCCTTCTATACCCTTCTCTCACTTTCTCAAGAACCTTCTTTTCCCCCCTGTTTATATTCATTCCACTCTCACCCCTTTTCTCACCTATCCAAAAAGATCTTTCCTTTTTCTTTTTATTTTTATTTTTGAATTAAATCAATGGCATCTGAACCAGAGGTTTCTGAACTCACCTCTCTGTTTGAAACGTTATTTAGAAACAGAGACATGTCTCTGTTCCTACCCTTCATCTTTGGTTCCCCAGAATCATCACCACCAAGTGGAAATAACGAAGACCCATATCAGGAAAATGATGATAATGAAGATTCCCACCGTCAAAGAATCATCTTGGTGAACCCTTTTACACAGGGCATGGTGGTGGTTGATGGTGCTTCAAGCCTTGAGAATCTGTTTCGTGAACTTGGGAGTAGCAAAAGTGGTCACCCACCAGCTTCAAAGGAATCAATTGAGGCCATTCCAAGTGTGGAAATTGTAGGAAGTGATGATCTTGATGAGTGTGTGGTTTGTTTGGAAGAGTTTGAGGTTGGTGGGGTGGCAAAAGTTATGCCTTGTAAGCATAAATTTCACCCTAATTGCATTGAAAAGTGGCTTGGGATTCATGGAAATTGTCCTGTTTGTAGGTATCAGATGCCTGTTGAGGAGAAAGATGGGGGCATGAAAAGGGATGAGGAAGAAGGACGAGGAGAGAGGAGAAGGGTTGGTGGTGGTGAAGTTTGGGTTAGTTTTTCTATTAATAGAGGACGTAGGAGAAGCCATGATTCAAATCAAGCTCCTTCTGGTGATTCCAGTGATAATTCATATAGTCCTAGTGATGCTGCTGAGGTAGAGAATTAGAGAGGGAGAGAGAGAATTGTATAGTGTTATGTTTCAATTTGGTGATGGACATGTACAGGAACAAAATGCAGAAAATTGTTGGGATAAATAAGATCATGATTTTTTCCTTGTCTCCTTATTCTTTCCAATGAAATATTTTATTGCTTGTATGATTAAAAGTCAGAATTTAACTCTTTTTACAAAAAAAAGAATACGGAGGAGTAATTCATGAAGGTTTTTTAGTTCAAGGGCAGAAGGGAATGAAATGGCTTTATATTGGAAAGGTAGGATTGTGATTCTCGTTCTCAAGTCAAAATACAATGTTATTGCCACCTAAATGCTTGGCTTTGGCTTTGGCTTACTCTTTTCCAAACTCAATATGCATAACAAATATAATAGTTTGCTTTAACATGTGAATCAGAATCTGCTTCCCTTTCTCTCAGAATCTTGATTCCTTTGTATCTTCCTAGCATCAGCAGTGTAGCCATTGGGTTTGTGCCTGGTGACTTCGGAAAAGTTCAGCCATCTATTACCCTCTGTACTAAGGGTATACCTTCATCCTGAGGAATGAATCTTTTTTGGAGTGTGTGACCATCCATTCTAACAAGTGTAGCTATCAGGAATCGAACTATTGATTCTTTTAGTTATTTGGGATTGCAGTGCGCCTTACACCATTATATCAACTCCTTGTTTATTCCTCAGTCCCTTTACACTATAAGCGTTGTAGTGGTTATCAACAACTGATCTAACCCTGGAACCTCCATGGCAGTGATAGATAGTTCTCACATTTTTCTTGCAAAAGTCATCCTATGTCAATTTATTTTGGCTTTATTCAGCAAAGAAAAAATGCAACAGATTTAGACCTTGCAATTTTGTCAAGAAGTGTTGTCATCTTTACGCATTCTTCCATGTTATTATGAGTTGCTAGATAGTTGAACTTCACAGAAGGGTTCAGCCTAGGGTCTGTGTTGTTTAGTTCAAGGATCCCTTTATAATTCAATCCTATCTTGGCAGCTACAGTAACCTTTGTTGCATTGGAACTTTGGGGCAGAATTGATGCCTCAATTATGACCAAGTCTTCTTTTATGCCCTAGAGCTGTTGTGTCTTGTCTTGTGAGAATGCAGAGGAAATTTCTTTGGGGCAATTTACTGCATAAGAGATTTCATCTTTCTTTTTCACTTTATATGTCACCAAGTTATTATTAAATGGAAGTGGTCTTTCATGTCTAATCCTGATGCTCTTTGGGTTAAGGTTATTAAGTCTAAGTATGGGTTGGTGTCTGCGCCCTCGCGTTCGTTAGTAGTGTCGTCTTGGTGGAGGGGTGTGTGTTCGGTGGGGATGTCTAGTTTGTCTAGTAGGGATTGGTTTTCTTCCAATTTTGGTATGGTGATTGGGGATGGTTCATCTGCTAGTTTTTGGGATGATATTTGTTTTGGTCAGGTCCCGCTTCGAGTTGCTTTTCCGCGCCTGTGGTCGGTGGCTGCTAACAGGTTTTCTTTTGTTGCTGAGAATGGTTCCTGGATCAATGATAGGTGGGTTTGGGAGATTAGGTGGAGGAGGCCTCTTTTTGTGTGGGAATCGGCTTTGGAGAGAAATTTGTATGCAACTATTAGCCCGATTTCTTGTGTTGTTGGTAAAGAGGATCATCTGAGATGGAAGTTAACCTCTTCTGGCGTTTATGAAGTTAAATCTTCTTATGATGTGTTGTTAAATGCTCCTCAGCATCCTCTAGGTAATATTTTTAATTTTGTTTGGATTAAATGTGTTCTTCTAAAGTGTGCTGCTTCATCTGGAAAGTGATTAGAGGAAAAGTGGCTACCAAGTGTGATCTTCGGAAGAGATCTCTCCCTCTTTCAAATGATGATTTGAGTTGCGTGTTTTGTAAAAGCTATCCGTAATCTTTAAATCATTTGTTTCTATCTTGTGTTTTTGCTGAGAATATTTGGAAGAGTGTTTATTCTTGGCTGGGGAAGCAGATGTCTTTGCCGGATAATTGCACTGATTTTTTCCAGCTTCGTATGAACTTGTATAAGTGTCAAAAAGGGACGGATTTGTGGTCCATGATATGGTTTGCTTCTATGTGGTCTATTTGGATAATGAGAAACGAGGTTATCTTCTCTTCCAAGGATTTTAGTGTGGTTCATATTTTGGATTTAATTCAGATTAGATCTTGGACTTGGTTGTTGGCCAATAGTAAGTCCAACGATGTTTCCTTTTCTAATTGGTGTATGGATCCAAGGTCTTGTATCCTTCTTTCTTCTTAGTTTTCTCGTTGGTTTGTATTGGGTTAGCACCCCTTGTGCTTCTTAATATATTCTTTGCTTAGAAAAAAAAAACTTGTGGTGGACCAGGTACTCTATTCTGTAGCTTGAAATCCACCAACACTGATATGCAAGGGTTGTCTTTGCATTCCCTTCCCAACCTCTTCCATGTCAAGCACCAGTGGAATGTTGAACTTCATCTAAGGAATCATTGCTTTGGATGAACCTTATACCCTTAACTCTTGCTTCAGTCTTGTTACCTACTTCATTTGAGTGATCCAAATTGCAGGAATGAATGCTCAAGTGTTGACTGAAAAATGCTACTGCTACCTAGGATTGACTATTTTGCATTCCGAAAGTATTACCTTACAAATTTTTAACGGAGAGCTTACAAATGGTTTATTTGTACTTATGAGAACAATTTATGATAATAGCTTATGACCTTACATCTAAGCTTTTGCTTAAATTTATTTCAAAAAAGCTAATCGATTAAGCACTTAATTAAGCACTTAATTAAGTGCCTAAATATGAAGTTTTCATTTATTTCTTACCATTGTGATGGAAGATGATATTCTTAACTGTGGCATTCAGAAGGACTGTGAGGATGTAAGGTGTTTGTGTTCCCTTCCGGTAATTCATCAAACACACTCCCAGAAATCTTAGTTCCTTAGCATGTTCCAAACTTGAGCTATTATATGGTAAAATACCTGCTTCAAAGAGGCTGAATTCAGCAACAACTTGCCATGGTGTGAGAAACAAAGGTGGAAACACAACCTTAGATTCCACCTATTCATAAGCCTCTTTCACTAGTTCCTTGTCCCAACCAGCTATGGAAACAAATTCCTCTCTTGCTCTACTATTAAACCCTCCATTTATGGCTGATGAGCCTCTTGGGAAGTAAGTCCCACATCGTCTACCTCATTATCTCGGGAATGGTTTAAATACCTGTTGGGCTACTCCTCTTATTGCTAATTGGTTTTGAAATGGAACCTTAACAGAGCCACCAAGAACTCTTCCTCTAACATTTCTAACTTTGTGCCATTGACACATATTTGTCTGTTTCAACTAATGGAAAACCATAGTATCTCCTATCTTCTACCAAGAGATTTCCATAAAGTGAACCACCTCTAAGTGATAAAGTCATTACTGTTTTAAACAGTTCGACCAAGTTTTTCTAAATCATATCAATCCATCTTTTCATAACCTTCTTTAAGTTTAAGGATAATGTTTCATGTGTAAGATATATAGTCAAATCACCTTAGGTAATGGAATTAGATCATAGTTCTACAAGAAGTAAAGTGGAAGAAACTGTAATTAGATGGTGAAAATTATCCTTATGAGGTGATGCAAGTGTGGTTAGTATTATTCTAAGTTCTGACTAATGTGCCCTACCCAACATAACGTGCAAGTAAAAATGAGTCCAAAGTGGAAATGATGATATGGGTTAGATGGTACCAACTCATATTCTTGTAGGGTCTTGAGAAGGATGATGAATATAGCCAGTGGTACACATTACCAATTTTTTTGATTTAACACATAGTATTCCCGTGTGTCGCACTCAGTAATCGAAACTTTGACTTTTTGGTGTTTCGGGTTGGTTACCCACTACCAAATTGTTAGAGTGGAAATTGGTTACCCTATGGCCTAATACCAATAGCAAGATGGCAGAAAAAGGGTTTAAATTTTGATATTCCTTTATTTAAATTTCATACCTCAATCTTCCCTATAAAGGGTTTAGAAAGATGTTCCACACCATATGATCATGTGTAACACACTTTTTTCTTGACCAGGATATACATTTAATTGTACTTTCTTTTCATTATAAAATATAGTAATATAAAATACTATATGGGGAGATTTCTTTTATGATAACTATTTTGCTGCATATATATGTTCATATAAATATAATAACTAGAAAATAGAAAAGCATCTTCTCATGGTTCCTAAAAGCTTGAACTGCAATTTAAGTCTAATGTTGTTTTTGAACCTGAGTCCATGTCACTCTCATATTGGTTGTTCAAATCAATCAATTCCAACAACTTGGGTTTCTTCAACTTGTTGCCACATGTTTTACCACAAGGTTGTTCAACACAGCTACCATCAGAATCACTTGCACCACTTATCTTTCTTCCACTAGCTTCATCATTACTTGAACCACCATTTGATCCTTTATCTTCATGCTTAATATCCACTAATGGTAATTCCTTAGGATTTTTCTCTTTCTTTCTTCCACAGCTTTCAGAAGATGTCAAAGAACTTTCAAGTGAACACATAGTACCTCTATCTTTTTTCCTCTTACCACAGTGCAAACTTAATCCTTTGGCTTCTGTTAGTTCTGAAATTGGAGAACTTGGTGAAGCATTGTTGATTATTGTCTCTAGGTGAGAAAGTTCTGCTCTTGTGAGTTCTATTCCTACTGTGGAAGAATTGTATCCACCTAGTGCTTCTTGTGCTTTCTTTAGTACTGATTGTAAATACTGTCCTTGAGCTTCAATTTTAAGTTGCAAATTTTTTTGCACCTGAAATCACAATCCAAATTTGATTAGCATGACCTTATGCATCAGTCAGAAATCAGAATTTCTGCAGCCGAATACATTTCGAATGTGATAAATGCATTGCTTGTGAAGTATGTCTTCGTGTGTGTCCCATAGATCTACCCGTTGTTGATCGGAAATTGGAAAAGAATATTAGAAAGAAATAATTGCTAAATTATAGTATTGATATCGGAATCTATATATTTTGTGATAACTATGTTAGTATTTTCCAACAAATTGTTTATCAATGACTGAAGAATATGAACTTGTTCTGATCGTATCATGTGATACCTCAATTTGTTCATAAAGTTTCCTTTGAACTTCCATTTGCATTTGGAGAGCCTGAGTTATCTGCAAATTTCTGTTAAACACAGAACTTAATCAATAAAACCATTTCCATAATGAATAAAAAGTCTAAAACTTCAAATATTTGATCAAGTTCTGAATATTACTCAGGAATATGATTCTGGACCCCAACACTGATTTCCTTGCTGCAATGATCATCATCACTGCACTTGAATTCTTTGTAATCTGGACCAAAAAGAGCATCAATATTATATCACCTGAGAAAATTATATATCAATCATGCTGTTACTGTTAAAGTATAGTATTAGACAAACAACAACTTACCTTGTTGATTGTTGTCAGAACAGGTTTCTACCTGTTGGCTTTTCCCAAGTCTATATTTCTATAACAAGTAACACAAATAAGTTATATTTCTGGGTTCAATAAACGAAAAATCGAAGAATTATGCTATTCATTAGAAAAGGGTAATGCCTGTAAATGACTCTTCAGGTGGTACAAAGTAAGTCCTGGAATCCCCATCACCCTCATAAGACTCTTTGGAGTTGCCTCTGCACACATTCACAATATGAAGAAATATATATTATCTAAGATATGATCTAAAGTATAATATCAGTTTAGTAATGTTACTAAGATTGTACTATACTCACTTTCTGCTCCTCCAAGTTGATTAGTTGCCTCAATGAATCTTTGGTGAAGTTCAGGAGTCCACTTTAGCCTTGGTTTTGCATCAGTGGACAGAACAGAATGTACACTTTGATTTTGCATATTTTGTTGATCCATTTGCTATTTTTGGTTGAGTTACTTGTAATGAAACTGACACATAAATATATTTCTTTTGATCCTTTTAGCTATGCATCAATAAGTGGGAAGCTATAGTTCTCTTTATAACTTGGAGTTGTTGTGTTGTTCTATGATATCACTCCATATAAGGAGACATAAGTGGGGTTATGTTGGGGGGAATATATGCCATTTTTTCTTATCTTATTTCATACCCACTTTTCCTTTTCTTTTTCTCTCTTAAGAAATAAAATAAAAATTTCACCTTCTCTTCTTTGACTTGAATGGGTTGGAGAGAATCTTTGATGCAGCTAAGATAGAGAAAGCAAAACAACTCAAGTTTGAGTCTTAAAAGGAGGAAAAAGAGGAAAAGTTTGTCCTTTGTTTTTATCTTGCTGTTTCCCTCACTCTTCTGTTTATTCCCTACTGAATTAGACTCACCATGATGAATAATAGGTGCAACTTTCTTAATGGTATGAGAAGCTTAAAGTGTAAAAAAAATGATGTGAATGCTGTTAATTGGTGTAGTTATTTCCTTCAAATTTAATTTCCTTGTGACTTATATTTTTATGAATGATAATCACAATCAATCAAAATATTAAATAACTTTTTAAGTATTATAGTGAGAGCTTGGTATCTTTTTAAATTGTTACTTTAATGACTAATAAGCATCTCAGCATGAAAGAATTATTTTCTTTGATGAGGTGTATGTGTTATGTGATTGGCATATTCTTTTTGTTCTATATAGGGATGGGGGAATAAAAGAATCCAAGATTAGATTTTTGGACCCAGAGACCCCATGTTTTGTGTACAGAGAAAGTATGGTGTAAGAAATATAATTAATCAACCATGTGTGATTAAGATGTAGCTCCTATCAAATTGGCTCTAAAAAAATACATTTTTGTTCAAGACATTTAACAGGTAACGTTTTCTTGGGTTATTATCCAAACAAAGGAATCTCAACCCCCTTAGTTCATTAAGGGACCATCATTACAGTTCAGTCCTTGGCATTAATTTACTATGCACTAACTCAATCAATTAGGAGAGCATATCTTTGGTGCTGTTGGTCAGAATATATAAACTTAATTTATATTTAATTCATGTTTTAGTTTTTTGACCAGTGAGAAGTAAGAGGTACATTGAGTGGTATGAACTTTGGGACAGTTATTCCATTAATCAATGTAAAGTTGTATTTCATCAAGGAAATAATTGAGTAAAAAATGCATCACATGATAATTTATGGTGGGAAAAAATAAAAAGTGATATTCTTATTGCAATAAATTATTGCTCTTATGTTGAGCTACAAGGCAACAAAATAACTGATAGAAGGTAACATATCAAGACACATTATGTGGTCTCTTTGTATTATGGAAGCAAGCAATCTAAAGGGCTAACTCTTCATAAAAGTCATATAAAAAAGATTATTCCAAAGGGAATACATGCTTTAATGATGTGCATGTGATCAATATCCATGGTGAAGAGAAGAAAAGAAATTTTCATCAAAAATAAAAAGGAAAGAAAGAAAAAGAAAAAGGAAGTTTATAATGGCCAACAACATATCATAAAAGTCAATTTGTGTAAGTCACTCTTAAGATTTCTTGTATTGGCCTCTAGAGTTTGATCACTACAATCAAAATACAATTATTGGCCTCTAAATTACTGCAATTTCAAAACTGAGGAAAATCTTTTACCAAAACTTGATTTAAGTGGTTCATCAGAATAGCTACTATTCCACATATTATCTTGATTAGTTGACCAACCATAATTCAACTGCTAGTGGTATGTGACAGTCTTTGATGTGAAAAGTCCACTAACCATGTTTCAAATATCTCATATTGAGATTTGGTAGCAGAATCAGAATGTAGGTGTATAGAAAATAAGGCAAAAACTATTGTAATCATATGATGAAAATTGTACATAAATAAGGTGATATGTGAGTTAATGTGTATATGTAACATTATTCTATAGATAAGGTTTTAAGGATGGACTTAGCTCCCATTGAAAGAAAGGAATATAATTATTGGCATGTATTTGGTGATATGTGGACCAAATGTTTGAAAAAACAAGGAAATAATAAGGGAGAGTAATTGCTAGAACTTTCTCTTTAGCAAGTTCCTTTCATGCTTTATTATATTCCAAAGCAGGTAAAGGAGATTCCATGATGATGCCAAAGCCAAAGGGACCATGGTATTTTAATTATATCAGTAGAAGAAGGTGTGATGAATCAAAAGTCATTTAAGCAAAGTTGCCTCATCAATAATAATTATTCTCTTAATGGACCCATCAGGGGAAGATCTCATCGCAAATCCAAAAGCAGTGAAAAAAGATGAGAAGAAGAATGTGGCCTCAGGAATCACAAAAAGGAGAAGAAAAGGAACTAGTCAATATCCCACCATAGAATAATTGAAACTTGCTGAAAGAAAAAATGTTATGTCAAACTTGGCCACTTAGAGAAAATGATCAGCAATACGTCACTAGGTAAATTTTAATACTAGGGTAGGCCTAAAACATACTGTGTCTATAAGACTATCACATGATTTTCTTGCACTCATATGCTTAATTTGTGAAGCAATAAGCAAAAAATAAGTGTAGGTGGAGACATATTCGGACAATTAGCAAAATTTGATCTATGGACGTTGTGGTAAAGTTCCTAACGTCGGAGGAATTATTACTGCATGTATAGAGGGGAAGGTTATAAGCGTCTACACTGTAAAATCAATTTTCGGAGGAATAAAAAGGATATATGATAGATTCATAATCATAAAATGCGACCCTAATCGAAATGCATACATTTATCTTATTCACTATCGGAATGGTGAGAATATTATTGTGATAATGTTCAACATTTTTATGAAGGGAAAGGTTTCAGGGCAAGTTGAGTATAGTATATAGACTGCTCTAGGAGCTCTAGTTTGGTCTCTTATGTGCACCATAAGGGTACTTTAACTTATATAGAGCTTGTTTAGGCTTATAAAAAAAGTTATTTTAATTAGTTTATCAGAGTAGCTTACAATTTCCTATAAGTTATTTTTAGCTACTTCTTTTTCTATCAAGAATGCTTAGTGGATAAGTGCTTAACTAAATTATTTATCCAAACTTGTCCTAAATGAACACTTTAAGTGTAGGATGTGTAGTCATCACTTGGTTCTATCAGACCATACTATGAACAATGCTTGCATCTCCTTCAAGCTCTGTGAATACCCTTTAATTGAACTACCTAGATAACAGAACATTTATCATCCAATTATGGTGCAAGTATATCCTAGATTCATTAAAGAACATATAAGTGAATCAGATATTTTTATAAAATATTCAAACTTAGAAATTGGCAAATTTGCAATACAATTATCAAATTATGAGATTGTTTTTGTCACTCTATCTACAAGCCTCTACCCATTGAAACGTAATTTTCTCATTTTCATAGAGAACCACAAATTAGTTCTTGTGTATCAATTTATGGTTTTTTATAAATTGGTTCTTGTGTATCAATTTATGGTTTTTTGCAAATGGGTTGTTGCAATTCGTGGTTTTTTTTGCAAATTGGTTCTCTATAATTAACAAATCAGATTTTCACATATAGTTTAAGTTAGAAAAAGAAAAAATAGTAATTGATGATATGCACTCAACTATATGAAGTTACAACAAACAATAAATAATCTTATACTAGGATATTTTTCCTAGGATGAAGCCAAAGTTGATTCGAACCTACCAAAAGTGGCATTAGAAATGGTTACACAGAGAGTTATAAAAACCTATTAAAGTAAATATACTCTAAAATACAAGTATTTGACTGGGGTAACGTCCTGCGTATTATGTACGATACCCATACCAAAGAGAATCGCGAATTACGTAATTATGCCCCCACATAGCTTATAGTTATCCTCCAAAGGATAAGGGTACTAAATTATAGAATCTCAATGGGGCACAACATTTTTGTTCAAGCATCCAAGGTCTCTCTCATGACCAGGTTGAGGAGAGAAAACAGCATCATACAAGAATATTCAGTTTTCATGTAATTTGGCATATTGATACAGTTTTGTTATTTATTCCATATGACTCCACTCAAAGCACCACATGCTTCAGGTTCTCTAGGGGAAAAAGTGATTCCATATCATAATTGGAAGTGCACTGCAGCAGAAATTAAGAAATGTATTAGATTGGTTTAGCTTTTATTAAACAAAGAAAAGTAAGTAATGTGAAGTAAAACTTGATAATGTGAAGTAGGTTAAGCAATTTATACTAGTTTCTGACAAATACCATAACTAAAATAGATATCAGATTGAAGCATGAAGTTATTCATGAGGTCAATGAAGCAAAGAAAAATAGACAGTAAGACTTGAAGAGCATTATTTTTTCCATGAAGAACTGAATCATGTCCCACTCTCCCAGCTTTTTCTGGTCTTCATTTTATTTTAGTTCAAAAACCAATTCAAGCTATCTTATAAGCTAAGGAATGTGAAGGACATTTAACTACCTTGTTACAAGATTAAATTTCAAACATATTACAATATCTTTGTGCAGTGCACTGCATTAGTCTCTGAAATTTACCCAAATAGCCTATCATAAAGTCTCAAGAAACTAATTAATTAAAAGACCAAAATCTAACTTAAATGGTCCTGATACCTCCATCTAGTACACAATGCAAAAAGTGGGATTTGGATTTTGGGTGAATATCAAATTCTAGGATAAGGGACTTAAGCAGTTTTTCTTAAACTGCAGAGATCCTAGCCCTTTAAACAATTTATTTTTATGATCAAATACTTTAGCAAATTTTAGTTAACAAATTGTTGGCCCTCACATGAGGAACTGCAACATTTATAGTTCATTTCTGAACTTCAGAGTATCCCTATCCCAAATTTTACAAAAGAAATTACATTCAACTTCCAAGATATTAATTAAAAAGCAATATGGTAATAAAGGGAACACATCTGCTATCCCACAAAGTGTGTCAAAAAAATTATTTAAATTAAATTTTTAATAATTAATTATTTTTTTAACCAACCACATACACTTAACACATTGAGTGATACATTTTTATGAGCAGATATCCACCCTGTAATAAATAGTATTGAATAAATATCTTAGAATTGTAACACAATTAAGAATGCTTATAGAATTTTAATAGTTGTACAGGAATGGATGCTAATCTAGAAAGATAAAAAATGTACTCACTTCCACTATTTGAGTTTTATATATTATTATTATTATTATTATATCATTCATTATTAATATTTAGTTATTGATGATTTTTCATAAAAATTAATCCAAATTAATAATAAATCACTATATATAAATCTTTATAATGCATGGATATTACATGCATATAGAAAATTTGATGACTTGACTTCTTTAACACAATTAAGAAGTTGTAAACTTGTGGCTTTTAATTAAATGACCTAGCCCAAATTTGTATGAAGTACCAGCCCAACTAGGAAAAACTCTCGAGCATCAACTTTTCATATATCCTTTTCCCTAAAAAAAAAGTTAGTAGTGATTGCCAGTGAAGCATTGGCGCCATATATGACAACATATCTTAAAGTCATAACAAAACTCGCAAATGGGGATGTAGCTCAAATGGTAGAGCGCTCGCTTTGCATGCGAGAGGCACGGGGTTCGATCCCCCGCATCTCCATAATCTAGTTTTTACTAAATCACAAAGCAGAGAAAATAAATAAACTTCAGCTTTTACATTACAGTTTGTGGCGCTAATCATCACCACTTCACTTTTTATAATCAAAATTCATAATGTCTCAACTTCATCCAAAATGTGCTTCTCACATAATTTGGTCACTATGCACGTAAAGGTGTTCTTGTGTAATTGTATAAGCATTCTAGTGATCCCTAAATTGTACCAAACTTTGCACTAACAAGAAAGGGAGCATGAATTGATAGAATGGCAAAGCAGTGATCAACACCTCATACCCACTTTCTCCACCAAACTCTCTATTTATATACCTTATATGCCTTTTCAATCCTTTGAAAGACACCCACTACACACTATTTTAACCTTAGTTCCTATCATATCAAACTTTAAATAAATTGAAAATAATATATCCAAGGCTTCATATAAAAGTATATATGAGTTGATTCGTGCACCTGAGAATCTTAAGCAAAGTACATGATCACTTTGTGTAACATTCTGATAGTGGTAAACTAATAGGAACTGGTGCCTTTTTCTTTTACTCTGCAGATGAGTAAAAACATGGGAGGAAACATATTATATTCCAATGTGAGAAATCCTAAGGGATTGGGAGGAAAAATATTTTATGCCTACTAATTGGTACATATCAAACACTATCAGTTTATTTTATTTGTTTCTCTCATCACCTAAATTATTTTTTCATTCATCATTTTTATGATAAGGACTTTTCCAAGAGTCCAAGACTTCAACTTTTCGTTTGTTCTATATCCTTTAATTATAATTTGATTTCCGAAATTGTTATGACAATACATACTAGTAAAATCATTTTTTTTCCTCTCAAGTATTCATTTGGTCAATGTGGTAATCTCAAATTCATATTATTTTTTATCACTTCTTTTCTTAGAGACTAGCATATCATGAATGTAATATCCCTCTTCTTTTTTTGTCCTTTTGTATTGAATACGACTCAAGTTCTCTAATCTTTTATTTATTTATTGTATTTTCATCCTAATTTATAACACGATTTTGGTACTTGATAATGTAAATGTTAATTTGCAAATTTCAGTTGAAAAGTTCAAACTTTTTCAAACGTCTTCCATTATTAGTTATATTTTCCCCGTATCGAATTTTTCCAATTATGTTTTCTAAAATTACGAATTATGATTCTTGATGTGAAAAGTATAATAATTTATATCAACTCATTCATTCATACTATTATTGTTGGGTTGGGTATTCCAAGTGTGAATGAAGAAATCTTACATTGGCCAAGAATGGATGAGTTAAAGAGCATAAAAGTGGATGAACCCAGATCTAATGCTTTAAAGTTTTGGGTCAAAATGTGGTGTCAAGTCCACTTATATGCTTCTTTCACTTAGCTCATAAAGGAATGTTGTAACTCATGGATGAAGATCTCCCAACAATTATCTCATATAGTTTACTTGGGAATGGTTTTCTATCTTACTATATTTACTAGTTAAAAATTAATGTAGGCAACAAATCCTATTAATGATAATCAATTCCCATATATGCTAAATATCTCCTAGGTTAGCCTTTGCCATCTTCCTCTTACCTTCATTCTATAAAAAAGAACATATCAATATTGATTCTAGATATCACTATTTTCAATTTGTAATGATAAATGATATGGTGTTAGAGAGACACTTATCATGTCAAGTCAAAAAAGGCACATATACATAGTACTTGAAGGACAAACTTTCTACAAGAGATTACCCAACTTGCCATGCTATCTCTAAAAAGTAGCTTTCTGCTTTACTAAAAGGTGCATAAGTGGGATGTTTTTAAATTCGCCAATCAAAAGTTTGATTGTAGGGGTTTAAACTTTAAAGACGTCATGTATACTCATTTTGTTTTAGTTTCTTGTCCTGATTCAATAAAAAATGTTACTTAATTAAACGAAAATTCTGAAAATACAAATTAACATTTTTATATTAGTTGAAAGAAATTGATTAGCTAAAGATATGAGGACATTGTCATTTTGGGATACATGATACATGTTCCTCTAAACTAAGCATGAGTTGTCTTACATGTAGCATCTTGATCTTGTCTTAACTCACCAATTATTATGGCCTTCAATTCTTCGCAATTCAAGTAAGTGGTGAACATTGTGAAATGTTAGTCACCTTTCCAAATTTCAAGTCACGAAAACAGTTTAGAAAAGTAAAAGGAAATGAATTGGAGAACAAAACCACTAGTGTGAAAATAAGAGTATTTTCTTTTATCACCAGGAAGATCCTTGTTGCAAATGTAATCATTTTTAAAAGTTAATGCAAGTGGATTGGGATGCGCATCTGTTGTCCCCAACTATGTCTCAAACCATATCTCTGGTCAATCACAATGAAGCAAAACTGATAAAGTTATGAATATTTAATTTTTTTAACTGACATGACATAATATGATTGGTCTGAAACAGAGTTTGGAACAGCGGATCGTTGTCCAGTGGTTTGAAGCGTAAAAGAAGTAAGACTTTGTTGTTTTGTAATCATTCATTGTGAAATATTCATGATTCAATTTTTTTTAAGTAATTATGATTAATTTTTCATTTCTTCTTTGTTTGACTGTGTCCTGTAACACCTCAATTTTATAGTTCAACTCTCTAGTTAACCTGAAACAACTTTTCCGTATTTATTTATCACCCAATTAAGAGCATTCATGTAAATTCATCATAAAAAAATTTAGAGTGAGTGAAAGCTAACCCAGATGTATAGAGAATGCAATGACAAATTTGTTGGTTTTCGTTATTTTATATTCGAAATTGTGTATGCACAATTATTCTTAATGACTGAAAATATCTCTTTTAAATGAAAGAATTTAATCACTAGAAATCTCTCTCCTTTGAATGATAGAATGTTAAAATAAAAAAGTGATGCTTATATAAATGTATGACTTGGAGACGTAATATTTTTCTTCTGAAAAAATATATTTTATTAATGAAAAACTAGTAGAACTAAAAACAAAGAAAAAATAAAAGTAGAGCTAAAGAAAAGCACCACCATTGAAAAAGAGTCACAACCACCTAAAGACACTAAGCATACTCTAAATAGGAGTGAGACTCCTCTCAAATGATGGAAAGATAATTGATTTTTTCTTTTATATTTTAAAGATAAAAGTGTAATCTCATCTTAAATAAAAAAGATATAAATGTCAATGTATATTGATTTTCCTTTATTTTTTCACAGCATTTCTTTCTCGGAGAGAAGTCTCACTCCTAAATAGAGACAAAAGTGTTCCATAGCTAGAATTTTACTTTACCTTGCTTCAACTCATTTGAACCTTGCTTCAACTCATGAGTTGTCTCATTACCTTCACCATAAGACTTTTCTTCCTATAGCCGTAGAATTTTACTTTACCTTTATTCATGAATGTGCAAAACACAGGAGTTGAATAACCTAATATGTCATTTTTAAATCAATTATTGATGTAGAAATAATTTTAAAAAAAAATTGTAGGGGAATATATCATTTTTTTATTAAGCATCTAATTCCAAAATTAGTGGAATTGTGTCCTTGGAATGGAAATAGTAAGGATGGCAAAAAAACTCGTACCCGTAGGTAAAACCGTACGGGCATGGGTACGGGTTACAAACGGGTACCCGCGGGTATTATAAACGGGTTTTTAAAAATATTCGTAGTACATATGGGCGGGTACGTGTATTATGATACACGTGCTCACGGGTATCCGTTATTTATATGATTAATATATTATATTTAATTAAAATAAAAAGTACATTATTCTAACATTCATTACACTATGTATATTTTTTCTTTTACTTGTGTAGAAACACACATATTTTACAAAGAAAATATATACTTTTTGTTAAGGAAATGAGAACAAAAAATCACACAAATAGAAAAACACCAATAAATTTAGCATTTTTGTCAAATATTCAATCAAAAGGTACAAAAATAATTAAGTTTCATATCATTTGGAATATAATAGAAGTAAAAAATTAAAAATTCATTTATAATATAGGAAACTCGCGGGTACCCATTGTACTCGCGAGTACCCATTGTACCCGCGAGTACCCAAAAATACTCACGTATACCCGCACATGAGTACCCGTATAGGTACGGGTGGGTATGAGTAATGTTCTCATATTTTGAAACGGGTAGCGGGTAGCTATTACCCGTGCCCGTTGCCATCCCTAGGAAATAGGGTGGCAGTTAAAGGCACTAATAGTAGTGTCCTTCAAACTCTTCACAATTGGTCCTTTGATTCATTACAAATTGCGTCGAAGGTGCTTAAATCACTTATATTATATTATAATTAACCAAAATAATAAATAGATATTGACTATTATATTGTTTGAACTTGTCTTTAAAATATATCATATTTTGTTTAACTTAATTACTATTGTCACCATTTTTTGTTTAAGAAATTATATTTACCTCTTCTGCAAGGGTAATCAGTGTGATGTATGTATGCAATTAGGAGTGGTTTATGTAGGTTTGAAAAAGAGATATATAATTTGTACAATTTCACTAAAATTCAGTATATGACAGTATAATTTACTCTAAGGTTTATGTCGGGAAAAGGAATTGGTTGGAGGCTTTTCAAGTTGAAATGGATTCCTCTCATGTACTAATTATGAGAATGTGAGGAAAAATTTCTTAAAATAAAATATTTAATTTAACAATAATAAAAATTTAAATCCTTAAAATTTTATCTATGTTATAATATTACTTGTGCCATGATATTTCACGTAAATAAGAGTAGCCGGTTCAAGTTAGAGCTTTGTCATTTCTTCTCTAAGCTTTATCACACTCCCCAAATTTCCCTAATTAATAGTGTCTTTGTAGGTTTTTATTTACACAAACAAATGAAATCATTTGATTTTTTCGTTTTTTTAAAAGATAATATTATTCTCATCATTTTTATTCCTTTTCACTATTAATTAATTGGTTACATTTAAAATAATTAATTTAAGAATATATTAATAAGTGTCCTAATCATATTATTAAGAATTCAAGAAAGAAATATTTTGCATTGGAAACCATAACTTGATATTATTACGCTTAATACACCATTTTTTTCAATATAAAAATTTCTATTTCTTTAAATCTTTAAATAAATCACTTTTGGGTTTATAACACACTAATATTTCTTTTCAGAAAATAATGATAGATATATAAAAGGACAATATAAATTTCCATTTTCAGCTTCACACAAGACAATTACATATTCTCCTATACTATTTTAACTTCCCGTCCTTCAACCCACATGAAATAATATGTGTGGTGACTGTCCCTCCTAATATGTGTTATTTTTAGGAATCGAATAATTGACCTTGGAGATTTAGTTACACCTTACACCATTAAACTAATAAATAACATGGGTTGTGTTACATATAAACAACTAATGAATGACACATATTTATTACCTTGATATAGGCAGAAAAAATGTAACCTGAATTAACAAAAGGGTTGTTGTGTTTATTCAAGTGTGAAGTCTTACATTGGATATGCGGGGAGGAGTGAAAGAGTTTATAAGAAGGAAAGACCCATGGAACTGATGTCTTAAGGTTTTGGTTCAAGACGTGGTGTCTCCCTTTTGACTTTTCAGTATTCTCATACCCATGTAACAATGGAACTCCCGGGTGGTTGGAGGCTCCCCGGTCGCAGTCTGGTCCAACAAGTGGTATCAGAGCCGATGGTTCGGCTGGGACATGGTAGACTCAAGGGGTAGTGGACCGGAAAGTGTGTGGTACCCACACTTGAGGGGGAGATTGTTGGGTTTATTCAAGTGTGAAGTCCCACATTGGATATGTGGGGAGGAGTGAAAGAATTTATAAGAAGGAAATGCCCATGAAACTAATGTCTTAAGGTTTTAGTTCAAGACGTGATGTCTCCCTTGTGACTCTTCACTCTTCTTATACCCATGTAAATATTTTTTTTCATACATGTAATCTAAGAACTCTTAGACAATAGTTCCACTTCACTTTTTGCAAGTGGGCCGTACACAGCACATTTTAAGTTGATGCGTGGCAGGTGTAAAACCTTGCCTAACCTGTCTCCCCAAGCCATTAGAATGCAATGGCCAATGGGCCATTACTTGTTTTCTTTTCCAAAAAAGAAGAAGAAATTAAATAGTGTTTTTCATTTTTAAAAATCTAATTTTTTAAATTTGATAGAAGAAAAATAATCAATGATGTTTACTCAGAAAATGGGGTACAAAAGAAAGTATTGGAAATTCAATCTATTTTTTCATTTTATATTGGAAAGTAGTTATATTTTTTTTACTTCAATTTTTTTGATCAATAATTATGAAGTGATAAATCCTTCATTCTTGTGAAAGAGGCATATAATATTTTTAATAAGTAAAGTATTGATGCTAACTAAATATATAAAAGAATAATTTGAATAAGTTTTTTACACAATATATATGTTATAATCCACATGCAAAATTACTATCTCGGCAT
Organism: Lupinus angustifolius; assembly: GCF_001865875.1. Classification (NCBI taxonomy): domain Eukaryota; kingdom Viridiplantae; phylum Streptophyta; class Magnoliopsida; order Fabales; family Fabaceae; genus Lupinus; species Lupinus angustifolius. The sequence continues at coordinate 8,197,135 of NC_032019.1, read as the reverse complement.
GCAAAATTATTGTTTCATACTTATATCTACATATGATAAGTCTTCATTTTTTGCCTCCTAATTGGGAGTTAACCCAAACACATGCAAATCACTATATAATTATTTATAACTAAAATCATTATTACCACGTGTTAGTAAAAATGAAAATTATTCAAATATTTTCACATATATATACATGTGTTTTAATCGTATTTATTTTTCAGATTAGAAATAGAAAATAATTTCCACTTTGGCCCATGATATCTCTACACGTGTTCCATTATTAGCCACGCCATATAAGGATATTTGCATAAGCTGAAAGTTTACGAATTAGATTCACAAGAAAGAAAAACCAAGTGGACTAAAATTGGCAACGTTATAAATTTTAGGGACTAAAAGTGCTTTAAACCAAAATTGTTATGACATTTATAAATTAAAACTCACTATGTTATCGAACGATTCTTTTATTAGTAACATATTTACCTCTCCATTCTGCTATGTATGAGCAACACTTATTTCACCTTTTTTTAACTCTTTATAAGTGCTGTTATTTTCACTAACCGTTGGACATGAAACCTTCTTTAACCCCATTTATGGTTTTGTTTGTGAATTACTCAAATTTGCTGTTGTATGTGGAAAGCTAAGTTCTCCTGAAAATTAATGAAAGTAAAATCAGACACTAAAAGAAGAAATACAAGAGACTATAGGTTAACCCCATAAAAGATTATTTTAGTTAAAGGTAAATTGAATGACTAAATTAATGTCTACTTTGATACAAGGTGGTTACAAAATAAATGGATAAGTGCGAGAGATGATTTTTCTCATTACACACTACAGTTTAATAATGTATATGAAAATAAGAGTTTAAGATCATAGAACTTTATCCTTTTGATGTGGCTATAAGATTGCTACAAATTAAATGTGTCAGCATGGGCCTGTATGCCAATGAGCATGATTATTAAACTCTAGTGTCAATTCTCAAGCACTTAAGAGTTTAGATAGTGAAATCGAGTCAACTTGTATGAAGTCAAGTAAATTTGGGTGATCATGTAAATTTCAGTGTTGTGAGAATTAGACTGGGCTGGGCGGACGGTCCAACCAATTTAACTGTTGATTGAACTTGAAAACGATTATGGTTTGTAGTCTTAACCGATTGAGGGTTGAACCAGAGAAATTCCGGTCCGACCGTGTTAAACCCGGTTAAATCATATTAACTTGGAAAGTAAACCAGATAGTTCATTTAAAAATTAAAAAAATAAAATTACTCTAATATTTTGTTTTACTCTAATATAAAAAGATGAAGACATGTTACTTCAGTATAATTATTCATCATTATTAATTATATAAAGTTTTACATTTATATATTTATAGATAAAATTATTAATTATATACGAAATTAGTTAGTCAAACCGAACAATTTAATGTTTAAACCAATTAAACCTAATATGAGATCTCTTTCAGTCTATTGTTCGACTCAGATTTCAGAAGATTAATAAATTTGCATAAACCCTCAAGTTTAATTTCGAATTTACATGTTTACTCACCCACTCAAATTATATTCTCTAAATACTAAAAATGGTAGTATCTCATGATTAAAAAAAAACAGATAAAAGTATGATGTTTGACAAATACTCATAAAAATATCTCTTTGGACCAATATGAACTTATGGCTTCAATTAAATCCAAAGACTAGAAGCTCTATTCTTAAACCTTCTCTCTCACATTAGTTGCTAACATCTTCTCTTTCAATCTTATTTCTACTTGGTCATCTAATATTTAGTATCTTGTCCTTTGTTAATGCTATCATATAAGTTATAAAAAATGTTAATGTATTATAAGTTTAAAATCTATATACTGTCAGTATAAATTTTTTACATTGTCAGTAAATCATTCACCATTGATTTGTATTATTTTTATTTGAGAGTCAATGATAGTTAACATATGAATGATAGATAACTTACTAATAGTGTAAAAAATACTTACTCTATCAGTATACATATATTAAGTCCATGTATTATTGAATATATGTTGAGTTGATATATATTAAGAGTAAAAATGAATTTTGGTTCCTAAAATTCTCTAAGTTTATCAATTTGGTGATTGAAAAATTTAAAATGGTTTCTAAAATATGAAATGTGCCTCAAATTAACTCTATTATTATGATTCACAATCACAATCTTTAAATAATAATTTTTAATTTAAACATTTACTTTTAGATAATTCAATTAGTACACATAAAAAAAAATATGAATAAAAAATCATTATTTGCTCATTTTTTTTCAAACAAACAATGTAGAAGTGGAGTTGACCTAACCTCCTCCACATATTTAGATAATCTCACGAGTTTCATAACATGGAGTATGATAGAGTATAGGTCGGGTAAGATTTGTCATTTATCTAGTCCTAAATGTTTAATATGTGATTTTTTTGAACTTGAATCAGATTCTATATCCAGTTAAATATAATACATTTTAATTTTAGATAAAATATTTTTAATAATACTTATTATTATGAATATGTAATTTGATATATGAAATGATATAAGTAGATTTATGTTAATTATATATATATATATATGCTTGAAAAAAATAGAAAATCAATCTACTATGGTGAAATAACAAAATGGACACTCTAAAAATTTGACATGGGTTGTTTATGAGGTCATTTTGCTAAATTTATAGTGAAACATGTAGGGGTGTAAGCGGTTCCGATTTAAACCGCGAAATTAATGAAACCGAACCAAACTGCAAAATGTGGTTCAGTTCGGTTCAGTTGTTTTTTTAAGGAACCGTTTATGTTCGGTTTAGTTTATGATTTTAGAAATTTAGGAACTATTGGAACCAAACTGAACCGCATATTAAAGAAATATATACTAGGCATTATGAAATAATGTTTTATTATTGTTTAAATTCTTCAACCAATTTTATAGCTTAAATTATCAATTTTTGTGTGATTGTAGTGGTATATATGTTACTAAATTGTTATTAAGTTAATATTCTATATGTTATTAGTTACTAAATTGTTTCATAGTGTCTTATGATTTGGAACATATTTTCAAACTTATATGATATTGAGTTTGAAATCAATGGAATCGAACCAAACTGCAAAATGTGGTTCAGTTCGGTTCAGTTGTTTTTTTAAGGAACCGTTTATGTTCGGTTCAGTTTATGATTTTAGAAATTTAGGAACTATTGGAACCAAACTGAACTGCATATTAAAGAAATATATACTAGGCATTATGAAATAATGTTTTATTATTGTTTAAATTCTTCAACCAATTTTATAGCTTAAATTATCAATTTTGTGTGAATTGTAGTGGTATATATGTTACTAAATTGTTATTAAGTTAATATTATATATGTTATTAGTTACTAAATTGTTTCCTAGTGTCTTATGATTTGGAACATATTTTCAAACTTATATGATATTGAGTTTGAAACTAACATATATTATATATTGTTATACATGTATTGTTACATATGTTACTAATTATGAAATGTAAGGTTATAAATGTAACTATTATATATTTTACTAATTGATATATATATTATTAATCATGAATTGTATTGTTATATATGATTCATAATTTTTTATAATAATAGTAGTATTGTTTATCCTTTTATGGATAAACAATATCTCTTGTAATACATTTTGAATTTTCAATTGATGCGATTTTTTATAAAAAAATAAATGGAAAAATCGTGGAACAAAGGTTCTTATAGTTAAATTTACGGTTAATTGAACAAAACTGAACCATATGTTTTTGATCGGTTCGGACACTAAAATACACAAAAAAAACTGAACTGAATCGAATTTTTATACTCCTAGGCACATGTATTACTAGCTATAATTAATATTTTGGTAATTTTTTAATACATCTCCCTTCCTTACACTATCATTAATCATAGAGTAAATTACACTGACACCCCCTGAGTTTTAATGAAATTATACAAACCATCCTCACTTTTCTACCCTTACACAAACCTCCCCTATTTTTAAACTTTAATTACATTGACCACCTCTGCATAAGAAATAAGTGTAATCTTTTAAACAAAAAATGTGATAAATGCAATTAAGTTAAACAAAACATTGATATATTGTGTAGAGAAGTCTAAATAATATACAAATCAATGTATCTTTATTATTTTTTGTTACAAAATGCATCAACAATTCTAAAGAAATATTGTTTAAATCGCTCTTATAATATAGTGTAACGAACCAAAAATAATACAGAAATATTGACTCATATATTATTTGGACGTGTCTCCACAATATATCGTGTTTTGTTTAACTTAATTGCATTTATCACATTTTTTGTTTAAAAGATTACACTTATTTCTTATGCAGGGATGGTCAATGTAATAAAAGTTTAAAAATATGGGAGGTTTGTGTAGGTGTAAAAAATTGAGGGGTGGTTTGTGTAATTTCACTAAAACTCAGAGGGTGTCAATGTAATTTACTCTTAATCATATTAATATCTTTCACTATCTTTTCTTCCTAAACCTTCTTACATTTTCAAAATAAATATGGATTAAATACAAGTAAACTAAAAACAACACAAATCAAATAGGTAAAGATAAAATCAAACCAAACACAATAAAATTTAAGTATATTTTTTAAATCCATACAAGTAAAAGATAAAAATAATGAGAATCAAGTTAATTCTTACTTATATTAATTTTTTTAATAATAAATCAAATTCAATATATATATTTATTCTAACTTAAAGCCAATACAATATTTAAATAAAGTAAAAATTAGATAATATTAAAAACCTCCTGATAACACCAACAACATGACTATGAGCAAATTTCCAAAATATATAGAAATATATCAAGGAAATTAGAATTTAAGCCAGAAAATCTGACACATACTATAGCATAATTTATTGACATATACACAAATTAAGAATAATGCCTTAAAATTAAACCTACTATCCATATATCTACCATATTTATATAAATAACATATATCCCAATACAAATTTTACCAAATTAATTCTTATTTATATTACTTTTTTTAATAATAAATCAAATTCAATCTATTTTTTATTCTAACTTATAGCCAATATAATATTTAAATAAATAAAAATTAGGTAATGTTAAAAAGAACGATCTCCTCCTATCAACAACGACAATATAATTACAAGCAAATTTCCAAAATATATAGAGGAAATTAGAATTCAATGCACGAAATCTGAACATAATATAACACAATTCATTGACATATACACAAATTAAGAATCATGACTTCAAATTAAACATACTATCCATATATCTACAATCTCTACATAAATAACATACATACCAATATAAAATTTACCATATTAATTCTTATTTATATTATTTTTTAATAATAAATCAAATTCAATCTATTTTTTTATTCTAACTTAAAGTGGATACAATATTTAAAGAAAGTAAAAATTAGGTAATATTGAAATGAACAATCTCTTTCTGACAACAACGATAACATAATTAGAATCAAATTTCCAAAAATTATAGAAATATATAAAGGAAAATAAAATTCCAGAAAACCTGACACCTGATATAGAACAATTCATTTACATATAACAACTTAAGAATGGTGGCTTAAAATTAAACTACTATCCATATATCTAGTATCTTTTTTATAAATAACATACATCCAAATACAAAAATTACAAGAAAGACTCTATGTCAAATTTTTAGAGTGTTGATTATTGTTATTTCATCAATTTAAACAATTCAATATAACATTTATTCTCTTGAATGACATTCTCACAAATTAATATTTTGTCTATGTTCTTCACAATTTTTCCATGCAGACAAGTTATTCACAAAATGAAGAACTCATGAGTAAGATGTCTTTAACATTTTTCTCTCCCTTTAGTTACTCATTTTACATTTTGTCACAAATTAATATTTTGTTTGCATTTCTCACAAATTCTTTTTGTTTAATTTTTCACTAAGTAAAATTTTCTCAAAGTGAGGAATTCATAAGTAAGCATACATTTGTACAAGAGGTATGCTTATAGTGATGATATATGAACGTATGTACTTATTGTGGCAACAAAACCATGCATTTGTACAAGTATCTTAAACATTGGAGCACATCGTCTATTGAGAAGGGAAGAACAAATGAAAAACAATATTGAGAAACATACTTACAAATGAAAAACCATACATTTGTTTTTCCTCTTCTAACCAATAAAAAACAAATGTACATGGAATGGTACAAATATTGAGAAGAGAAGGATATATGACTCCCCTAAATAACATAAAAAAAAACAATTGAAAAACATAATTAAAAATATAAAATTATATTAATAAATTCTTATGCAACAAAATACACTATCTATGTTTCGACAAAAAAATATCACTATTATACATAATTAAAAACACATCAAAATATAAAGTATGATTAATCATTGAATGAGTTGGGTGGAATCATTTTTATCTCTTATTATGTTATAAATATTAACCAAATCTATTTTTTAACCTCAAATTTGGTTCTAGGCTCCATGAAACTCAGTCATGTTCAAGTCTAGTTATGATCCAATCAAATTGGCTGAGCAAATAGGGTAGAGTTTCTTATAATAATGAAGTTAGAATATTTAAAATGGAGAAGAGTGAGTGACTGAAAATAAATTAAAAAAGAGCTGACATGGATGAAAAAGGGTGGGACAGAATAGCATTATCTTTCTAAGTAATGTGGGGAATCCAACAGCACACAAAGATCTCATAGGCCACAAGAACTTGTGGCTCAAAAAATTTCACCTTTGTTGAAGTGGCATTCCAACTTTCCAATTTCCAACCTTTTTAATGAACCTCTTAACACAAACACAACTCCTTCTCTTTCTCTATTCTCCACTACTATTCATTATCCATTTTTGGTTCCAAACCACGACCAATTAAACATAGAAAACAAACCAAAACACACAACACTGCAACCAGCAACAACAATTTCTTTCTATATAAACGTGTGTATTTTCTCCTCAATTTTTCCTTCACTTTTTTGTTTTAAGAGAAAGAACCGGAGCCAAAATAGAGAAGAAGAGAGAGAAAGAAAGAGAGATATTGATATAACAAAAGAATGCCTGAGATCAATAAGGACCAGAACATAAGGCTTTTTGGCAGAACTATTTCCTTGCCACACAACAACACCAATGATTCTTCTTCTGAACATGCTCCTTCTCTTCTTCATGAAGATCATAGTCCTCCTCCATCTCCATCTTCTCCACGTGAAGTGATCTCTGCAACAGAACATGAAGCAGAAAATGATAAGGTATGTATCATGATGTTTTTAATATGTTGCTAACTAGTGTGTTTCGTAAATCTAACACCTACCCTTTATTTGGAAACTCATAATTGTTAATGGGTTCATTCAAATTTATAGTTTTTTTTATACATATAATGATGAAATGATTGAAATATTTGTCTGTAGTTAAGGTGTCAATTGAAACTCACTTTTATATACTATAGTTGTTTTGAGAAGTTTTCTTTGTTTGAAAGTAAAAAAAAGTGTCTTGCATGATCACACATGATCGCTGAATTTACTTGTTTTTTTTTTTCATTTTGAATTTTGATTTCTTAATTCATGCGAATTGTTTGTTAAGGGTTGGCCACAGGTTATTGTGGATTTGTGGGGAAGTGTCATTGGAATTGGACCCAGTTCTTCCCAGAATATAAGTTTGAAGATAGAGAATAATATTGTGTGGTTGGGCTTGCTTTGATTTTTTTTTTGTCAATTATATTTGTAAATCAGCGATTTTGTTGTTTTGAAAAGTGATTTTTCAAGTTCTGCTGCATATTTGGAAACTTTGATCCAAAACTGGTTGATCTGCAAATTCAACAACTGAAAACAAAATTCAACCTTGTTTTGAGTTCATTTCTTATTGGATCTCTAGAAGCATATCATAAGTTATGCTGCCTTATGAATGGTTAGAAAATTTCTTATTGGACTTCTTTTTTTAAGTTGATTTTCTTGACTTCAATTCGATCAAACATTATTTTTTGATTGACTCTGTTCATACCAATAACTTATTCCGTTTTTAAATCAGAGTTGTCCACATAATTTATAGAATACTTTGGTTTTATCGAATTAATTTATACTCTTTAATTTCTTTCTTCACACCTTTCCCTTTTAATATATCTTTTAGTTCAGAAGTTAAGAGGGTCTACTTTTGTAAAAGCTTAAGCTACTTCTGTAGAAAGGCTCTCATATCATATTAAGACTTAAGTCTCCTTATAGCTTAAGCTATTTACTAAAACATGAATATTTTTGGATAAGCTTCTCTAAATTGAGTTTGTTTCTAAAGTGATAAAGTAATGGTGTATATACCATTGATATTTTTTGGTACTATCAAGTGTATCTCATCACTTTATGGTTAAGAAACTAATCCCTTTTGGGGGTGTGACTGTCCCTCCCAACAAGTGTCGCTCTCATGAATCGAATGCTTGACCTTTTGGTCATCATGAGAATCCAGCGAGACTTTACTCCACTAGACGAAAACCTTGTTGGTTATATACAATATGATAAAGTGCAAATAGATCCCAACTAACTAAGGACAGATAAATATTGATTTGCTCACTTAAAAAAGCTCAATTTTATGGAGCCTTTTTCAATACTTCTGCATCTAGCTAAGTTTCTGTTAGTGATAATCCACTGTGCACTTTTACAGATATGCCCTCTTAATTAAGCAAGGGACATATTAACCTTATAAACTAGGGATGATAAATCACATATCTGGACTCTGTTTCCTCCCCTGTTTTGGTGGTGGGATTTCAGTGATACTCCACACTTTAAATTTCCATGATAATGCCTCTTAAATCTGAACCACTAATATCATAGAGATTTCACTACGTTTTACGTTGGTTGTCGACTGCCTAACACAACCTTCACCTTTTATCCGGGCTTAGGACCGGCTATGTATTACATCAAGGACACATAGACAGGTTTTGCCTCATGAAGTGAAATAAAATTAGTGTTTGCCTCTAGAACAAAGAATTTCAAATAGAGTATCAAAAGAACAATGACTATCAACCGTTTCTATAATTTATTTACAAGCCATAACAAATCAATTGCACCATGTTACCAAGTTATAACCATAGCTCTGTTGTGTGCTTAAATGACATGTACCAATTTATTTTTGTGGCTCATATTTTGCTCCATGTATTGAAACTTTGCATTTACTGTTTTGCAATTCCATGTCTAGCCATAGCGAACGGATAGTCATTATTATTGTGTATTATTTTCAGGAACCATCAACTAAAGAACTCATCTCGGACGATGATGATGAGGTCACACTTCAAACCAAAGAGGATTTAAAGTCTCCTACATCTTCAGGCATTTATGAGAACCCAAAGACTCCTTCAGCAGAAAGAGAGTCTTCTTTAGTGAAATCCTCTAAAAATGGAGAACAAAGCGAGACAAGTGTGTCACAAGACAAAACTCCAAAGAAACCAGACAAGATACTTCCTTGCCCGCGATGCAACAGCATGGACACCAAATTTTGTTACTACAACAATTACAATGTCAACCAGCCCCGTCACTTCTGCAAGAAGTGCCAGAGATACTGGACTGCTGGAGGAACCATGAGAAATGTTCCGGTAGGCGCAGGTCGCCGCAAGAACAAAAGCTCTCTTTCTTCCGCCTCGCATTATCACCAAATAATGATTCCCGAGGCCCTTCAAACAGCTAAACTCAATGGATTACACAATGGCATGTTAGGAAATGGGGCAGCTGTCTTGACCTTTGGATCAGATTCTCCTCTCAGCGATTCAATGGCTTCTGTGTTGAGCCTTGCCGAGAAAACACAAAATGGTGTAGTCCTAAACGGATTTCATGCACCGAAGCAAAATGTTTTTGTTCCCTGTGATAAAAAAGATATTAATAACAACAATGGGGATGATAATTCAGTTGGAGCTTCTGTCGTGGCGTCAACTTCATCTGAGAACAAAGGCCATGGTGGCTCACATGAATCAATGGATAAGAGTTTTCAAGTTTTCCCTCCTCAAATGCCTTGCTTCCAAGGTTCATCTTCCCCTTGGCCTTATCCATGGAACCCGGCAATGCCTCCACCTCCATTTTGCCAACCCGGTTATCCTATGTCATTCTATCCTACACCTCCATATTGGGGTGTTAATGTTATGCCACCACCCTCTTGGAGTGTACACCCTATCTCTCCTAACTCGCATTCTACCACTATCACTAGCCCAAATTCGCCGACTTTGGGGAAACACTCAAGGGATGGGAACATACTCTCTCCAACATCACTGAAAGAAAAGCCTAGCACAGAAACTAGTAGTGATAACAACAACTCAGAAAACAGTGTCTTGATTCCCAAGACACTGAGAATTGACGATCCCGGTGAAGCTGCTAAGAGTTCTATATGGTCAACATTAGGGATAAAAAATGATGGAGGTATTTTCAAGGCATTCCCATCATCCAAAGGTGGTGACAAGAATCATGTGGTTGAAGCATCTCCATTGTTGCATGCTAACCCTGCAGCTTTATCAAGGTCTCTTATCTTTCATGAGAGGACCTAGTCGAGGAACTGCAGTGAGTTACTTACATGCCAATTTGATATATGCCATAGCATTGGAACCTTATTGTGGTGACATGGTTGTGCTTTTCTCCATGAGAAGTTGTATTATTGACCAAATTTTATGCCATATTTATAGGACAGCATAGATTTTAGTTTAACACTTTAGATTACCTTAGGGTCTGTTTGGAGTTGAGTTTTTGCGGGGAAATGGAAGACTTGTGAATCATGAAATACATCTGTGAGATGGTTCTGAAGTATTCCCTTTAACTTCATTTTCCTTCAAAACTCAACCTGCAAACAGACCATTAGGTGCAACTATCTTGAGCCAGTCAAAGTGAACAGCTCCATTTCAAGATTTAGATGACCTATTGAGTAAATATCTTTGATGTACATACATATATGAGACAAGGAAAATAATAACTAGGAGAAAAGACAAAGTAATGTAAATTCTTGGAGTAGAATATCCAAAGGTTTATAATAAACTTGTAAGACTTCACCTTATGTTGCAGCCTTGTCCTTTTTTGTTTTTACATTAATATAGTAATGTTAGATTATGACATTTATTTGGCTTGACATCTATTTCAGTTTTTTATTTGTTATGTCAATTTCTATTTTGCATCATGAGAAATATTACATTTTTTTCAACATTCTTTCTATTGTAAGTTGATAAGTTGGAGTCCCTATATCAAATGTGTATAATCTCCTATGTAATGAGTCTGACATGAATTCTATCTAGGAATGCAAGACTTTTTTATTGTGTGTTCATGGACACATAATTTATCATAACTTTTTTGAAGCTTTCCGGGTTTTTTCATTGCATCTGTATTATGTGGGTTTTGTACCTTTGTGAATATAATAGTGCACTAGGGATGGAGATTAGAAAAGGGAAAATGTGCCTGGATGATATAATAAAAAAAACTCCATTTATTAAGACTCTTGATACTTTTGCATATAGTGTTTTTATGTTAACATTTTTTCCTTTACAAAACAATTTACAATAAAAAAATCCATAATAGAAGAAATATGATTTAGGATTCAAAATTTGATGGAGATTAAGAGAATAAAATATTTCATCATATCAGGAAATAACTTATTTCGTCTGGCCAATAAAATGATTGAATAAGATATATGTCATGATTTTAGTTGCTATAGAGGAAATAATTTATTTCCTTATATCATGAAATACTTTATTCTCTTAATATAATACTTAAAACTCAAAATGACATTGATAAAATATGTTGTTTGCGGAGAAGTTTTATGTTATATATGGTAATTTTTCTGATATCCGAATTATATGAGATGATAAACTTCTATCCATTTTTGTCAAAAAAGAGAAAAAACATAGGTTTCAAATAGTACTCTTCATACAATAGTGAATGCGTGACGGAAGTTAAACTGGAATAAGAATACAAAAGAAAATGGATTCATGAAGTTTTAATTATGGAATAACTTCCCAAGGGTATGTTCCAGATTCCCCTTTATATTATAGAATCTTATTTTGTTTGATTCTAGTCTATGTTTCCGAAAGGATTCGACTCGACGTACTCATATTTTATATGTATATGATCCGAAAGTTAAAATAGCAAAATTTTCCAACGCGCAATTGATGTGTGCAGCTAGCTTGCCATGTAAGTGATTCTATTAATATTAAGAGAGATGTATTAAAGAAGGGAACAAGAGTTACTTTTTTTGAAAGGGTGAGGACTAAAATTATAATTTAAATTTAGAGAAAAACAGTATGAACAAATGAGTGTTTACTCAATAAATTTTGCCCAAACATGCATAAAAGTGCTGCGTTACATAACTTACATTGACCATAAAGAATAAGTAAATATGACCGCTGAAAAATTCAAGAGTATATGTGCATTTTTGAAGAAAGTCTTCATCGTGTATGTTAAATTGTGAATCAGAGGAGAAGAAAAGAAGAATAGATCAACAAACTACATCTTAAAGTCTTTAAATTTCTTGTTTTCAGACTTTCCTTTTTAGGCAGTTTTTAGTAGTTAAATTCTGTTTTCTATTTTGGCAGTTTTTCCATTTTTAGAAAGTCTTTTTTCTTTTTTCTTTTCTGTTAGAACCAGTAGGTTATATATCTGGTTCTCCTTTGTGTAATCAATTAAAGCAATTCAATAAAATCATATGAGGTATGCCATTCTTTCTTCTTCTTCTTTCAACATTCGGTTCACCATTAAAGGTGCAAAGCCTTTCTCCCTCACTTGCTATTTCATTCTCTTCATCTTCTCATACATGGATGTACCATCTTCTTAAGATGGTATTAGAGCTATAAGCTCTGCTGCGCCTCTATCTACTTTCATATTTTCCAGTCATCCTTTACCTCGAAAAATCCCTAAAATGGCCACCAATGTCTTGAGTGATCCATCAAGCCCTTACTTCATACATCCAAATGAGAACCCTAGCTCAGCACTTGTATCAGTCCCTCTAAAGGGAGGAAACTACCATTCTTGGTCAAAGGCTATGGCTATGGCACTGAAGACCAAGAACAAGCTCCAATTCATAGATGGTGAATTGCCAAAACCACTTAATGATGATCCTCTATTTGCTACTTGGGACAAATGCAATACCTTGGTTTTATCATGGATCAACCAGTCTTTAGAACCTTCCATAGCAGAAAGTGTCCTTTGGCTAGAGACAGCATTTGAGGTGTGGAGTGACTTAAAAGAAAGATATTATCAAGGAGACATCTTCCGCATATGTGATGTTCAAGATGACCTTTACAGATTGAGACAAGGTAACCTCTCAATTGATGCATACTACACTCAATTGAAATGCCTATGGCAAGAACTGGATAATTTCATACCTATTCCATGTTGTATGTGCGAATTCAAATGCAAGAGCACAATGGTTCCTGTTGTGAAAGGTTACAGAGAAAATAATTATGTCATAAGGTTCTTAAAAGGGTTGAATGAACAATATTCTGCCGTAAGGTCCCAAATTATGCTTATGGAACCTCTCCCTGGCATCAACAAAACATCTTCCCTTCTTGTCCAGCAAGAAAGACAATTAAATAACCCTTATGATGAGCCCATGGTATTGACTAGCAATACAGATGAAGCATATGGGAGAGGAAGAGCCAGAGGAAGGGGTTTCAGAGGTTCTACACCAGGAAGAGAAAGAACTTATTCTAGAAGAGGGACAAAGATATACACACATTGCAACAAACCAGGTCATACAATAGATTTATGCTACAGGAAGCATGGATATCCTTATAGCTTCAGAAACAATAACAATGTGAATCACATCATGAGCAATGAGGAGGATGGTGCCAATAACAGTGCTGATGCTGAACAAAATCCAGATAATTCAGGATCAATGCCATTCACAATGGATCAACAACAAGCAATATTAGCATTGATGAAGCAACAACAAAATAATTCTCAACCTCTACACATTACCAATCAGATTAGTTCCAACCCACCAGGTACATTACACACTACAAATAACTTATCAATATCAAAAGATTGGATACTTGACACTGGTGCAACAGACCATGTTTGCTATTCAATGTCAAATTTCCAATCTTCTAGACATATACCCCTTGTTCATGTGAAATCACCCAATGGGAGCAATGTTGTTGCAACCATTGCAGGAACTGTTCTGTTTTCAAACAATTTCTTCTTGTCTAATGTTCTGTTCATTCCTTGTTTTAATTTTAACATCATATCTGTTTCCAAGCTAACCATATCTCTTAATTGTGAGCTAATTTTCTCAAAAATGAAATGTATAATTCAGGAACAGAGTACCTTGAGGATGATTGGTGCAGCTGAAATTAGGAGAGGATTATACACTGTTAATAACAATAGTTTGATTAGTAATGTTCCCTATGTAAATCAATATAATACTTACAAGAATGATGTATGGCATCAAAGGTTAGGTCACTTATCTCATGCCAAATTAGTGACTATGCAGAAACAGTTTCCCTTTATTCATATGAAAACTTCTGTTGATCCATGTGAGACATGTTTGTATGCTAAACAAAAGAAACTACCTTTTCAGCAAAGTCTATCTGAATCTTTAAATGTTTTTTATCTAATTCATGTTGATATATAGGGTCCCTTATCTGTTCCTTCCATAGATGGTCATAGATACTTTATAACCATAGTTGATGATAAGTCAAGGTATACTTGGATATATCTTATGAGACTCAAATATGAAGCCTCTAGCCTGTTAAAAGGGTTTATTAATTTTGTAGAAACCCAATTCAGCATCAAGACCAAGTGCATTAGAATTGATAATGGCCTTGAGTTCAAGATGATTGACTTCTATGCCCTAAAAGGGATCAAACATGAGACAACTTGTGTTGAAACTCCCCAACAAAATGGGATAGTGGAAAGAAAACACCAACATATATTAGGAGTGGCTAGGTCTCTCCTCTTTCAATCATCTCTTCCTAAATGCTTTTGGAGTTTTGCTGTTAATCATGCTGTGTTTCTAATTAACAGACAGCCTAGCCCTTTTCTAAGCCATAAATCACCATATCAAATTCTGTTCAAACATGATCCCAATTTAATGAGCATTAGAATTTTTGGATGTTTATGTTTTGCAGCCACCCTTACAGGACATAGAAAGAAGCTAGATCCTAGATCTAGAAAATGTATCTTCCTTGGTTTTAAAACAGGCACAAAAGGATACATAGTTTTTGATGTAAAGAATAGGGAAACATTTATATCTAGGAATGTAATTTTTTATGAGCATGTTTTTCCTTTTTCTACCAACAATGCAAATAGCAAGGACATAGGTAAATATTCTTCACCTACTTCCCCTTATATGTCACATGATCACTTTCTTGATTATCCTACACAACATGACAATGTCTCTGATGGAAACAATAACACTAATGCTGAGTTGATGCAGACTGAAATTGAGGTGAATAATGACCAAAACACACACAACATTGATGATGATTTTACTGATGTCCCTGCCAATAACACTGACCATGCTGATAGTGATCCTCATCATGGCATTAGAAGATCTACTAGAAATAACACTGATGATGATTTTACTGATGTCCTTGTCAATAATATTGACCCCACAAATGCTAATCTTGACCAGAGTCTTAGGAGATCCACCAGAATTAAGGGGCCTCCACCTCATTTACAAGACTACCACTGCCTATTATCCCTAAAAGCCTCTGCTACCAATCACCAGGGAACCAAATATCCTATTTCTAATTACATGTCTTATGATGGTCTCTCCAAAAACTTTAGACATCTCATACTGAACATCAATGCTCACATTGAGCCTTACTCATATGAAGAGGCTATAAAACATGAGCATTGAAAATCTGCTATAGATTGTGAGCTCGAAGCTCTCAATAACAATCAAACTTGGATCCTTACTAAGCTTCCTGAAGACAAAAAGGCTATAGGGTGGAAATGGATCTTCAAAATTAAGCATAATTCTGATGGAACCATAAACAAATACAAAGTTAGGTTAGTTGCTAAGGGCTACAACCAAACTGCTGGTTTAGATTATTTTGAAACCTTTAGTCCTGTTGTAAAAATGACAACAATTAGAACTATGCTTGCTATATCTGCTCTTAAAAATTGGTACATCCACCAAATGGATGTAAACACAACTTTCTTGCATGGAGACTTGCTAGAAGAAGTGTACATGAAGCCTCCTCTGGGTTTATGTGTGCAAAATTCAAATCTGGTTTGCAAACTGCAGAAATCTCTCTATGGCTTAAAGCAAGCCAATAGACAATGGAATGCAAAGCTCACCTCCATCTTAACAAAATTCGGGTATACTCAATCCAAGGCTGATTACTCTTTGTTTACAAAGTCCATTAATAACAGTTTTACTGCAATTCTTGTAGATGTTGATGACTTAATGGTTGCAGGGAATGACTTGGAGGAAATCACACAGCTTAAAACTTTTATGAACAAACAGTTCAGCATCAAGGATTTGGGTGAACTAAAGTACTTCCTTGGAATAGAAGTGGCTAGATCATCAAAGGGGATCAACTTATGTCAAAGAAAATACACCCTGAATTTATTGAATGACACTGGGCTTCTTGGTTCTAAGCCATGCTCAACACCAATGGATCCAAATACAAAACTGTATGGGAATTGTGGACATATCCTAACTGATCCCTGGAAATACAGAAGATTGATTGGGAGGCTAATCTATCTAACTCACACCAGACCCGATATCTCTTACTCAGTGAGCCACTTGAGCCAATTTCTAGCCAACCCTACTGGCACACATTATGAGGCTGGATTGAGAATTGTTAGGTACCTCAAACATGACCCTGACAAAGGGCTCTTCTATCCAACTCAGAACACAACGAAATTGACTGGTTTCAGTGACTCAGATTGGGGTACTTGTATCGATACTAGAAGATCAATTACGGGATTTTGCTTTCTTATTGGGGATGCCCTGATTTCCTGGAAAAGTAAGAGGCAGAAAACTGTATCTAGATCCTCTACAGAAGCAGAATATCGTGCTTTGGCTTTAGCTGGTTGTGAGGCAAGATGGCTCAGTTATCTACTGCCTGATTTATAAGTGCATCATGTCACCCCCATCATGCTCTATTGTGACAACCAATCTGCCCTTCATATAGCTGCTAATCCGGTTTTCCATGAAAGAACGAGGCATATTGAAATTGATTTCCATTCAATTCGAGAGAGAATTCAAGATGGTGAGGTTCATCTTCTTCCTATCTCTACAGAAAATCAGTTGGCAGATTGCTTAACCAAAGCTCTTCATAAGGGGCCCTTTACTCGTCTAATTGCCAAGCTTGGAATGTCTAATATCCATAATCCAGCTTGTAGGGACATGTTAAATTGTGAATCAGAGGAGAAGAAGAGAAAAATAGATCAACAAACTACATCTTAAAGTCTTTAAATATCTTGTTTTCAGACTTTCCTTTTTAGGCAGTTTTTAGTAGTTAAATTCTGTTTTCTGTTTTGGCAGTTTTTCCATTTTTGGAAAGTCTGTTTTCTTTCTTCTTTTCTGTTAGAACCAATAGGTTATATATCTGGTTTTCCTTTGTGTAATCAATTAAAGCAATTCAATAAAATCATATGAGGTATATTCATTGATATCTTCTTGCCATTTTTTCTTCTTCTTCTTTCAACATTCGGTTCATCATTAAAGATGTAAAGCCTTTCTCCCTCACTTGCTATTTCATTCTCTTAATCTTCTCATACATGGATGTACCATCTTCTTAAGAGTGTATATGGCGATTAACGATGCACAATTTTAAGGTATACATCACCTCAATGAAGTGGTAGAATTAGAGTGTTAATGTGTAGAATGAAATGGATCAAGTTATAGCAATGAAGAAAACCAAATTTATTTGTATGCAACATTAATATTATACTTTAATATTTATATACTATTAGTGTAAAAATTTATACAATATCAATATATCGTCAACCATTTATTTGTATTACTCTTTTGACAAATCAATGATAATTAAACATGAGTAATAGATGATGCAATAATAATGTATAAAAGTCATACACATAAGCATACATTTTTTTCTCCTAATATTATTATACAATTGATTTTATAAACATACATATAATTTTAATTGAGTAATAGATATTGTGTAATGTGTCTCCACTATAGGTCCCTGCCACAAAATAATTTCTTGTGACACAAGCACTTATCGTTTACCCTACGTTTATGAGCGTATTTCTTTGACAAGAGAGAACTCATCATGACTTACCTTTCCACATGGTTTTATATTACACAATCTGAATCACTAAGAAACTTCATAGTCGCTGTATTCTCAGCCAATTAATATAAGTCCACACTTTTTGTTTTCTTCGTGAACTTCATTGAATCTTGTTAGCTCCCAAAGTAAGCACTTGACGTAATGCACCTGTTTCTGGGAAATCTAGCAGCAACAGCCTAAGACATTTTCCCCATGTATCACGTTAAGAGTTGAAGCTCTATGAGGGTCATTTTATTGGGTTTATAAAATGGACATTATTATATCCAACAACTGCATTCACGATAACACAATAGTTCAGTGCTTAATCTGTTTTTCTCCTACATATTCATAAACATATCTTGGCTTTATACATGATCCATAATAGATTAGGAGATAATTATAAGGGCTTTGCATCTTAGAGATATTTTTAATTAGTAGCAGAGATTTTAATTTTAGTGATAAGTACTATTATATTTTTATTTTTATTTAATTAGGATTTTGATTATCTTTGAGTTATAGATAGATATACATTCTTTACCTTTAGAATATTATTCAAATTTCAATTGATTAATAGACTTATTGTGAGTTTGAATATCACTCTCTATTTTACACCATTATGTATCTTACAAGTTTATTGGGGGACATTAGAATAAAGTGTTTCACCATGTATATTTTCTTGTATTACTTCGGGTTTGTGTCCAAAATTTGGAAGGCTTGGACCAAAAATAAAATTCCATCAAATTCTGGACCAGTGAAGCAGAGTTTGGACTGCATTCAAAGCGGTTTAAGACCATGCAAAGAAGAAGTAATTATGGTTATGGAAAGGGTAGGAATAAATGTTGAGTGTGATGGAATAGAAGAATTTGATGTACAAGAAATTGAGCAATTGTTTGAAAAAGGTATTAGCTTGGGTGAGATGGAGGAAGCTTTCGATGTGTTTGATCAAAATAAAGATGGGTTTATAGAAGCAAGTGAGTTGAAGAGGGTCTTATTCTGTTTGGGTATGGAGAAAGATTTGATGGAATGTAAGAAGATGATTGATGCATTTGATCAAAATGGAGATCATTTGATTGATCTCAATGAGTTTGTTGAGATTCTGGAACAGAGTTTTGGTTAAATGTTTTTTCCTTTATATTATTGTGTGGGATTGTGAGGTATACTGTTGAGCTTGGTATCTTAATTTTATTTAAAATTTGGTACATTTACACTTGTAATTTACTTCATATTATAGTTTGAGTGAATGTTATTGATATATATATATATATATATTATAGTAATATCAATGTTGAAAAATCAATAAAGAAGATAGTAATAACTTTAATTTATACAATTTATTGAAACAAAAAATATATTATTTGATGAACATGTTTTAGAAATATAAAAGTACTAGTTGCTTGTTTGATCTTCATACCAATATTTTGGTAAAAATAAGTCTATTTCATTTAAAAAATAATTTTAATTTAAACTATCGGTATGATCAGTTCAATTGAAAACTGACTAATATGGCCAGTTTTGATTAGTCTTTGATCAATATAATCACATAACTAATATAATTATTGTACCATACCAATATTGAATTTGGTTTACCGATTAAACCAATCAACCATCAAATATAAGGAGTATCCACAAATATTTGTTTTAAAAATAAAAAAATTAAGAGGTTTACTTCTTGGAGATCTTGTATGTGGAGCCGTGAAAAAAAAACGACAACGAAAATAACATGCAAATTTTAGAAAATCTAAATTCAATAAGATATAAAGTAATTTTATAAATTGTACATAACCACGAGCACAAGTATCACTATAACCATTCTGGCATATATATATATATATATATATATATATATGGGTAGTTTGAAGAACCCATATCTACAATTTGTGGATACTAGTTTATGATCCATGTTCATGCTGATTTTACATGCGGGTAATGATTTCCTAATTTTTTTGTCATCTCTAATTAGACATGAAATAAAATGTAATATGAATAACTTCATGGCTTATTTTCCTTTTGTTGTGTTACTATTGAAGTACGGAATATGAAGATAGGGGACTTAATAATGAATGTGTTTGAAAATATTGATAGTGAGTGGTTTATTTGCATCGGGTTTGTGAATTATAGTTGAAAACTTATGATATAGTCATATAGATATTAAGTTTCATATGTTTCTTTTCATAAATTATTCATGCTTGCCTACTCTACTTATAAATTATAGTTGAATACTTATGATATATATATGAAGTTTTGTGATAAGAAAAATATGTATCTACTAACATTGTAATAATTTTTTATATTGTCATTATATAATTTACTGTTCATATTTAATCATAATTGATTTTTAATATAATAATGCAAATAAATAATAGATAAAATATTGACTGCATATAATTTTTTACTGTATAATATTACAATTTTTTTCTTATCTCCCTGTTCATAAAGTGTTCTCACTTAATTGGTCTAATCCCATTTTTGGTTGTGCCCTTCAAAGGATACCTCTTTTTAGAGTTGTTTCTATGTCTCAAATGCATTGGAATTGGAATACCCCTTTAACCATTGTTGTTTTATTAGTTATCCAATTTAAATATAATTTTCTTAATAGATTATAACATTTAGCTAATTGTTAGGAAGTTTAAATATAAACTAATGAAATTCCCTGAACAATTAAAGCTTAAAATGGATTAAAGAAAAACTAATGAATTCATATATTGCTTAACTTTACTCTCTGCATTCTCATACAATTTAAAGAGAAGAATTAGAAAATATCTAGGATAGAAATGATCTACACCATACACTTGGGTAGATCATCATAAGTGGACAACTGTCCTAACAAACTTTTATTTTTAAACATACTCATTCAACCAAACAGGTTTTACTGAATTTCTCTTTGGGCCTCCCATTTTCAACTTGGGCCCTAACATTGCCCACTCCAACTTGGACAACCTTGTCCTCAAGGTTGGAATTCTGAGTCTGTATGTGTGGCCAAAACAATATCATATGGAATTGGTTCAATGGGTGAGTGGGAACCGTTCAGTTGCTCATTAATTGGGGCATTCAATTCGTGTTGCTTTGGAGACTGTGGACAGGCTGGAAACACGTCTCTCAGGTTCTGCACAACAGCATTGAACAGACACGATATGGCATCAGAGCCGTTGGATGCACAATTAGTACCGTTGCCACCTGCTGCAAAGGACATTGGCCATGTGGACTTGTTTTTGAATGCAGGTGCATTGAATCTGGACAGTTGTGTTGAACCGTTGGATTGGCTTTTAATGTGGTCAGCAAAATCCAATGTGCGAGAATTTTCCAGGGGGGAAGTGAACTCCTTCCACATAACTCTTTGAATGAGTTATGTCTTTGGAAACCTCATCATTTTTTAATTCCCTTCGCCTTGCATTCTCCGGTTTCCCCCTTTCTCTCTCCTCCTTCTTGCTTCTCAGGGGGTAACACAACCGCTCCTGTTTCCATAGAGACCGGCTTGACGGTGAAACCAACGCCTTCATTATTTGCTTCGGTTTGTTCCGGTGATAGGGGTTCTTCATCCCCTATCATGACCCCTCCGGGTAATGGAACGTGATAATCTCTGGGTTCACCATGAAATCTTCGGAGCAAGGAAACATGAAAAATGAGATGAACCCGCGAAGAAGGAGGCACATCCAGTTCATAAGCAATCGGGCCTATCCGACGAAGAACTTTGAATGGGCCATAAAAGCATGGAGCAAGCTTGTTCGAGAGTCGACGATCAATGATCTTTTGTCGATATGATTGCAGCTTCAATAATACCCATTCTCCCTCTGTAAAGGTAATATCAAGCCTTCTGGAGTTAGCTTGTGAAATTATTCTTTGTTGAGCTCTTAAAAGATTATTTTTTAGAACTAACATGATTTCTTTTCTGTGTTGTAGCATTTCCGAAACTGGCTGGGCAGTAGTAAGTCGATGAACTAGATCCAGTAGAGTTTGTGGTTTCCGACCGTACAGAACCTCAAACGGAGTCATCCCGGTAGCATAGTGTTGATTTGTGTTGTACTAATACTCTACGAGTGGCAGATGTCGGTACCACTGTTTTGGTCGTGACACTGCAAAGCACCATAAGTAGGTTTGGAGACATCGGTTTACCACCTCTGTCTGACCATCCGACTGAGGGTGGTACGTCGTGCTAAAATACAACGACGTTCCCTGGATGCAGAAGAACTCCTTCCAAAATGAGTTTACAAAGAGTTTATCCCGGTCCAAAACTATTGACCGTGGGATCCCGTGAAGTATTGCAATTTCGGTCAAAAATCGGGCAGCTAGCAGTTCAGCACTGAACTTGGTAGGCAACCCAATAAAGTGTGCATATTTGGACAAGTGATCCACCACTACCCAAATCATTGTATGACCGTGTGATAAAGGTAAGCTTGTAATAAAATCCATGGAAATATCATCCCATACCTTTTCCGGAATCGGAAGAGGTTGCAATAACCCATTTGTCATGGCGGGAACATACTTGTTATATTGAATAGTAGTACACTCTTTGATGTAGGCTTTTGCGTGTTTGTAAATCCCAGGCCTGTAACATGAGGTGGCCAGCCGTGCTAATATGGGCTTAAGACTCGAATGTCTAGCAAGAGGAGTAGAATGGTATTCGGCTATGAGTGATTGTCGGAGCTGACCGATATCATGTATGAAAATGCGCCGCTCAAAATATAGTAGTCCATTAGAAAAATGAAATTTATGCTTCAATGACAAATCTGTGTCACTTTTTTGTATGAACTGTTTATCTGGTGGAGAGAGGTAATATCCCCGCAACTGCGCAAAAATGCTTGGTAGAGGGGAAGTCGGAGATGAAAAGATTGCAGTCTCTTCAGAATAAAGGCGGGATAAGGCATCGACCACCCTGTTAGAGGTACCCGTCCTATACTTTATGTCATATTGAAACCCAATTAGTTTTGTTGTCCATTTTTGTTGCTTTGGTGTATGTAGACCTTGTGTCATTAGATACTTGAGGCTCTGTTGGTCTGTAAATATTGTGAATGATTGTCCGATCAAATATTGATGCCATTTTTTACTGCTTCTGTGACAGTATACATCTCTCGAACATAGGCGGAAGCATGCTACATGCGCAATAACATCTTTTTGTTGAAGAAAGCCAACGGGTGACCTGCTTGGGATAGAACAACATTAGTTACTACCAAGGAGACATCAGTTTCGACATCAAATATGACGTTGAAATTAGGAAACCTTAGGACTGAGGTTTTTGTCATTGCATTTTGTAATTTTGTAGAGGCCAGCTGAGCCTCGGGTGACCGTGTAAAACTATTTTGTTTTAGTAGATCGGTGAGAGGAGCGGCGAATGTGGCGCAATCTTTGACAAATTTTCTATAAAATCTGGTGAGTCCCAAAAATCCTCTGAGAGCCGTGAGGGGACGAGGTGGTGGCCAATCCACCATTGTAACACCGCGAATTTTATGATTTTGAATTATAAGATTTTATTAATATTGTTATTAATTATATTTTCGAAAATAAATTTCTGGGAATTTTCGGTAAAGAATTAGACGAAGCTCTAGTTGAGTTTTAGTCTTGTAATTCTATTTCAAATTTGGTGGTAAATTTTCATAATTTTCGGAGACAGTCGGTTTCGGACCACTGTCGGGACCGAATCTCACCCGGTACGGCTCAAAAAGTGGTTTTTGAGTTCCGTAACTCGGAATTGAATTCCGATTGCGCAGTTGGCTTCATAATTTCGAGACAATATAGACCCTGATTACACCATACCTATTTTCTAAATATTTTTCACTCGGAATGCCGAAATCCAAAATTCTAATCGAATATTAAGATCGGCGATTTATAATACCCGATCGAGTATTGGCTGATAATACTCGGGCATGTTTATCGCACTTATCCGTGAAGTGATCATTTCGCATTGGGATGTGAGATTTGACTTTCCATAAAGCAAACCTCACATCACTTTCTCAAATCTCTTATGAGATCATCGTTAGTCACCCTAGGAGATTTGGTAATGATTTCCTAGCGGGAAATATGATTTCCCTTCCCTCATTAAACACTCCACACTTCATTCTCACACTCTCTCATTTTCAAATTTGCAAAGAGAAGGTGAATCTCTCTTCACCTTTTATCTCATTTTCTCATTTGTTTCTTCCATCTTCAATCCTTGATCTCTCAACATTCAACCAATGGATGTTGATGAGATTTAAGTATGTTGTTCATGAACATGTCAAGAACATATTCAACCGTTGAAATTTTCTAAAACGCTTTCTAACTCATTTTCTCCTCAAAACCGAAAATGGTGATGTTCTTGAACTTATGAAAATATTTTGCTGAAACCATGAACAACTTTTGTTCATGGAGTTGTTGTAATATTTTATTACATGTATTTTTTGTTTTAGCCAAAGGGGATGATGATGAAATAAAAGGAACCTTTAGGAAGTGTTTTGAAAAAATGAGAATGTACGTATTTCTATTTGTTTTTAGCCTTAAACCATGGCTTGGAACAAGTTGGAAAAATAGAAACTTTTGTTAAAAAGGATGTTAAGGTTTATGAGTACATGAATGCCTCATAAAACTCTTAAATGATACTTTGAATAACTTACTTGAAAGTGGTGAGATTATCAAAGATTGTCTTAAATCAGAATATGTAGT
>NC_032019.1:8121485-8172214 GCF_001865875.1 Lupinus angustifolius | reverse complement strand
CGTGACATAGTGGTATCCGAATATGACACCCGGATCTCCTAAACCATCTCAAAGGTTTTGGAGTTAACTTGGATTTTAAGAAACCCAAGATTTTGATGTTTGAATACTTTTGAATATATATGATTGTTGATGAAATATGTTGAATATTGTATATGAATGTTATTGAGAACTTTTCTGTATGCAGGTGTTTGAAAAATCATGTTTAAAATGTGTTTCGGTTGTCGAAAAGGGGAAAATTGGTATTCTGTCCAAGTCCCTGTCGCTTGGGCGACAAACTCTCGCCTGGGCTAGCACAAACTCGCTTAGGCGAGGACTGTGCGAGGGGAAGTTTTGGTTCTGGAACTTCCTCGCCTAGGCGACAAAGCCTCGCTTGGGCGAGCAAGCCTCGCCTGGGCGAGTAAGGGTCTCGCTTGGGCGAGAAAGCCCAAGATTTTAATGAATTTCTAGAACTCTCTCGTTTGGGCGAGAGATGCCTCGCTTGAGAAAAAAGAGGCCTCGCTTGGACGAGTAAGGGCCTCGCTTGGGCGAGAACGCCCAGGATTTTAATGAGTTCCTAGAACTCTCTCGCTTGGGCGAGAGATGTCTCGCTTGGGCGAGAGATGTCTCGCTTGAGCGAGAAGAGGTCTCGCTTGGGCGACAGTACCTTCGCCTGGGCGAGAAAGACTTCAGTTTATTTGAGCTTTAAAGATGAAATGTCGCTTGGGCGACTAGTCCCTACTTTGGCGAGGGATAGTGTGGAATGATTGAAATGAGATGATGTTGTGAACAATGCGATGAACCCGGATAAGGTGTGTTGAGATATAAAAGTTGTGGAATGAGATCATGGCTTAGAAGAGAAGCATGACTCCACAATATGTGTGAAAGCATTGTTTATGTTTATGCCTTGTTGGGCAAGTATCCGACTGAGGTCGTGAACTAGGGGGTACCCTAGTAAGGATACATCATATCACTGAACAACGATCGTCCGACCGTAAGAGGCTTGGTCATGTGACCGTCCAGCAGTATTCGGTGATGGGATGTTGTGATTGAGATGTTACCTTGAGCATGTACGGTTGACGTACTATCGGGTCCCACGAGAAGCATTCCTTGTCGGGAGATGGCTTAAGGGTGGGCCGATCATGTGTTTGATTACTACATTTACATTTGACAAGAAGCATTCCTGAGGGAGATGACTTAAGGTGGGCCGAGCATGGTAAATAATGATTAAAAGATTTAATCATCTAACTGCGGTTAGTGTTCATATGCATATGGTTAATAATGGAGTAGTGGAGAGGAAATTGACGGTATGACTTAGAGCACCGTGAAGTAAGCAGGGACGGCACTGATTGGACGGTGATTCGCCAATAGTGTCTTGAGGGAGAGTCTGGGTGAGACGAGTCCCTTGTATTCTTGGGGAGGTACCCTGTTGGATCGGACAGTTCTCAGAGGCCAAAGTAGGCAATCTCTGACAACCCCGGGATTGCATTCGAGATCGATGAGAGGGATGCCCTGAAAGCGTTCGTACGACCTAGGTCTGGGTAGGACTGTTCCTGGGGGAACAGATCGATCTATTTTTACTTCCTTGCGAGGATATGTTATTACGGGTGCGTACAAAGCGGCTTGGTACAGGACCTGTACTCTCAATTATTTCCGATTAGGATGTTGGATGGATATTGGCATAAGGGGATAATCATGACATATCATGCATACATTATCATTGTGGAAGTGAATTCCCACATGTGAGCTATAATCATTGTGTATTCCTACGTGTATGCGTGTAATATGGTTATGAGTAGAATATTAATATATTGGCAACGTTGGAATAAATGGTGAGTTATGTATTACTTCATGATGTTGATAATAAATGATGAATTATATGTTAAAATATTTTTTTTGTCTGAGTGTGATATTCTGAGTAAGTCCATGCTGTCAATCAATTTATGTTCATTAGATGTCTTACTCTCTTTGTTGTATTGATTCTTGTTTTGTATATGTTTGCTATGCAGATGGCCAACAACAACACTCACATCCGAGGTTATCACTTCACGATGTCTCTGATGGGACAATGGGATAGTGATGGACACAAATACACATACACAGGCCCCTGCGGTCTGTCGTTGCACATGGTGTGCAACGGGTCATCGATGATGATCCCTCAACTCGACACCTACATTGACACTTCTTTCACTTTGCCGCCAAGGGGGCTAGGGTCTCCAGAGAATGGACTTCGGTACCCGCCAGTCAGGAGTGATGGCGCTGTTCCCTTCCACGGTCGGAGGACGTGGTCAGATTGTTTGGGTGCTCCATCATCCAGTAGAGCCACGAGGAGCCGGGTTCTTGGAGGAGGTCCCTGCAAGAAGACCAAGGTTTTGAGAATGTCATCCCCTCCGAATTATGTCGCGGGGTTATGGCATAATGAAGTGGAAGAGGAGGAAGAGGAGGACGATGTTATTGAGCTCGTCAATGTAGAGAGCTCGGTGGAGGTGATCGACCTCGTGTCTGACTCAGAAGAGGAGGAGGACCCGAGTGAGGGGTCCAACATTCCTGGAATCTTTTGAGTCAGCTTGTGGCCAGTCGATGCCCCTTTGTTTTTGGTGGGGGCTGTGTTTGTTTTTTATTTTTTTGTATATGTTAGTGGCGATGTAGTTTCCACCTTGTTGACTTAGTTTGTATGAACTAATTCTAACTTAACCGATTATATGCATGATGTTATTCAGGAAATTGTGAATCAGGTTAAGTTATCATTCGATAACGATAAGTTGATTTTCCGCATTCGAGTTACTTAAAGTGATGTCCCGGAAAAGGAAGGTTTTGAAAAGTAAATAACTTTATGTCTCTTTATTCAAAAAAAAAAAATACATATTTTTCCGCAATGTTTTTTAGAAGTATTTTTCGAGGCGTTATATAACACATGAATTAGAGGATGCACAAACTATTTTGTTGATGTATCTATATCTATATGCCGCTGGGTTATGGCATAATGAAGTGGAGGAAGAGGAAGAAGAGGACGAGGTCGTTGAGCTCGTAAATGTAGAGAGCTCGGTGGAGGTGATCGACCTCGTGTCTGACTCAGAAGAGGAGGAGGACCCGAGTGAGGGGTCCAACATTCCTGGAATCTTTTGAGTCAGCTTGTGGCCAGTCGATGCCCCTTTGTTTTTGGTGGGGGCTGTGTTTGTTTTTTATTTTTTTGTATATGTTAGTGGCGATGTAGTTTCCACCTTGTTGACTTAGTTTGTATGAACTAATTCTAACTTAACCGATTATATGCATGATGTTATTCAGGAAATTGTGAATCAGGTTAAGTTATCATTCGATAATGATAAGTTGATTTTCCGCATTCGAGTTACTTAAAGTGATGTCCCGGAAAAGGAAGGTTTTGAAAAGTAAATAACTTTATGTCTCTTTATTCAAAAAAAAAAAATACATATTTTTCCGCAATGTTTTTTAGAAGTATTTTTTGGGGCGTTACAACCATCGCCTGAATCTTCTCAGGATCAGGTGGCACACCCCCAACAGAAATAATTTGTCCTAAATAACCCACAGAATCAACTCCAAAAATGCATTTAAATAACTTGGCATAATAATGATGGGAAGATAATAACTCCAAAACAGTAGATAAATGAAGTAGATGATCATCCAAGTTAGAACTATAAACTAGAATATCGTCAAAGAAAACCAGTACAAACCGCCTTAAGTAGGGCCGAAGCAAATCATTCATTGTTGCCTGAAATGTTGAAGGCGCATTAGTGAGTCCAAACGGCATCGCTAGAAATTCATAGTGGCCATCAAAAGTGCGGAAGGCAGTCTTGTGAGTATCCTCTAGGTGTACTCGAATTTGATGGTAACCTGATTGCAAATCGATCTTAGAAAAAATCGAAGCCCCGTCGAGCTCATCCAGTAGCTCATCAATGGCAGGAATAGGAAGACGATCAGGTATGGTGATGGAGTTCAAGGCTCTATAGTCAACGTAGAATCTCCAATTACCATCTTTTTTTGCACCAACAATACTGAAGATGAAAAGGGGATTGTACTAGGTACGAGTATGTCTGTTTGCAGCATCTCATGAAGCATAGAGGTCATGACTTCCTTTTGAGAGTGTCGGTAACGGTATGGTTTACTGTTCACTAGAGTTGAGTTGGGTAGAAGGGGGATATGATGGTCATGGGATCTTGGAGGTGGTAGATTTGTGGGGGTATGAAAAACTGAGTCATATGTGGTAAGGATGGTTTGAATGTGTGGATGGGAAATGTGTGGGTTTTGGGCCGTGTGGGTAGTGGAGAGTGTGGAGGGAGTAGAATTGTGATAGCATGAAAGGTTGAGATGCTATCGGTTTGGAGTAGGCGAGAGAACTGGTGGAGGGAGGAGCGTTGGATAGAATAACTGTTTTCTCCGGTGAGAGGGATGGAAGTTTGACCCACATTGAATTGCATTGAATGAACTACAAAATATGAGATAATAGGTCCTAGGATACAAAGTCATTCGATACCCAAGACAACATCAGCCCCCTTTATGGGTAATAAGTAGAACGGAATTAAAAATTCCTAGTGCTGTAGAGTGATGGGTGTGTTATCACAAAACCCATTGCAAAAAATATGATCTCCATTTCTCACCATAACTGAAAATTGAGGAGTTGGAGTAACTGGCAAGTTGAGATGAGTAGCAATCATTGGTTGGAGAATATTGTGGGAACTGCCTGTGTCAACCAAAACAGTGACATTGTGGCCAAAGATTGAGCCCGAGAATTTGAGTGTTTTGGGGGAGAGATAGCCTCATAGGGCTTGGTCTGAAATATGGAAATCGATGAGGTCTTCAGTGATTGGTTTGGGGTTTCTTCAACAGTTGGGTCTAGACAATGTAGGCAGTTTTCCGTGTCTGGAAACTAGTCATCATCCAGGAGTAACAGAAATTTTTTTGGCTGACATTTATGGCCAGGGTAGAACTTCTCATCACAATTGTAGCAAAGTACTTGGGCGCGTCGCTCCTACATTTGTGCAGTTGTTAATCAACGAATAAGAATAAGGGAAGTAGAGGGGAGAGGGGTCTGGTTGGGTGGGTTAGAGGAAGTGATTTTGGGGCTATATAAAGGAGGGGGGTGGTCCAAAACGTGGGGTTCTGGATGGTTGGCGGTTGGAGTCCCTTAGTTTAGCTTCTACCAATTTGGCCAGCCCCAATGCTTCTGAGATGGATTTGGGCTTAAGAATGGCTAATTCCCAGTGGATATCTGGCATCAACCTAGATAAAAAAACAGTTGAGAATTATTTCTTGGGAAAGACCCCAAATCCGGTTGCACAATCGCTCAAATTGTTTGTTGATAATCTGCCAATGTACCTACTTGTCGTAGTTTAAACAATTCAGCTTGGTGATTTGTGTAGGAGGAAGGCCCAAATCTGGTCTCCAAGTCTCTAGTAAAAGAATTCTAGTCAGATAAAAGAGAGTTATGGAACATCCATTTAAACTAACTAAGAGCCTCATCATGCATATAGAAGGATATCATGGGAAGTCGTTGGTCTGTGGGTACCATATAGAGTTGAAAGAACTATTCAGCATGAAAAATCCAATCAAGTGGTTCAGATCCATCAAAGGGAATGAGCTGTAGTTTGGGAGGTCTAGGAGGTGAGGAAAGTTGAGGGTTGTGGTGAAAATGTGGATGTGAGTGAGGAGGTGGAGAGGGAAACGATGGTATAGGGCCTGGTGGGATTGGGGATGTGTGGACGTGTGGTGAAGGTGGAATGGGGTTGTTGGAGACATTGGAAGAAGATGGTTGGTGAGGAAAACCATGTAGAGGATTAGAGGGCAAAGAAGGAATAAAGGATATACCAGCCAATTTGTCAGTAATATTATGCAAGACTGTAGCAATTACAGCATGTCGAGCATCATGTTGTTCTTGTTGTTCCAGCAACTTCTCCATAAGAATATGAGTAACACTATCTTCAGGATCCTTGTGAGAATTTTTGGGAGGCATGTGAGAAGCAATGAAAATACCAAAATTGTTAGGAAGTTTATTATATAAACTACTGAAATTCCTAGAACAGTGAAATCTTAAAATGGATTAAAGAAAAACTACGAATTCATATATTGCTTGCTTTACTCTCTGCATTCTCATACAATTTAAAGAGAAAAATTACAAAATATCTAGGATAGAAATGATCTACACCATGCACTTGGGTAGATCATCATAAGTGGACAGTTGTCCTAACAAACTTTTATTTTTAAACATAGTCATTCAACCAAACAAGTTTTGCTAAATTTCTCTTGTGCCTCCCATTTTTAACTTGGGCTCCAACACTAACATCTTTAACTTAGATAATTGTCACATACTTATCTCAATTTCTATAAATATTTTTTACTAAAACTTTAAAAGGTAAAAAAAAAAGTTTGTATATAGTGGGAATTAAAAACATTGGTTATAAAGTGAGATCAGTTTGAATCACTTAATTTTCCGATGTTTTCAAGGATGATAAAAAATATAGAGAAATGTTATAAATAAAATTAAAATTATTATCTATATTGTCATGTCCATCGAGATACAGAAATATAATATATAAATAATGACTCTCAATTCAAATGTTTTCTTATACTTAATTCTACATGAGCTTCCAAATTTTAAACAATTCATGGAGTATGCTTTAGCTCAGACTGCAACTTTCACATTCTCATCTGAAGCGGAAGGATTAGAATTTAGAAGAACACATCTTTAGTGGCATGTATCCTATTGATTTCACTTATTTCTATTTATAGAATTTGAAACAACATCTTAATATACTACTTTTATTCTATATCTTTTGGATATTTTGATATTTTCTTTTTCTTGTTATTTCAAACTTTTGATAATGTCGAAATTCAACATACATTTACTGAATGCATTTTTTACTCCATATCTATCAATTTCCTTTTAGTTTAGTTTTAAATGTGTATTAAATATGTTTATTTTAGTAAAATCATATCAAAGTTTCATATCTTCTAATGAATTCTTAAACCATGTATACAGTCTTAAACATTTAATGATATGGAATTCAAATAATACTACATAAATAATTTACATAATAATTTCAAAACTCAACAATAAAAATAATCTCAGTCATAAGTTCAGAATGTGTTCTGATGAAATTTTAGTAAGATATAAATATAACTTGTCTTTTTTCTTGTACATGAATATAATTTGTCCATTCTTGATATAAATTAAAAAAATTATGTACCAACATATGGTTTTTGTATATGATATATGTTTATTTCATCTTAAACACAAATTTTAATTCAAGTGAAAAAATATTCACTTTAAGGATTAACTATATTATAGTCTGAAAGTTCTTTACTCAAATAAAATTGCTTCTAAATGATGATATGAGTAGACAAAATATTGTAGGTAACAAATGATGTTTAATTACAAAAGAGAAAAAGAAAAACAAATGATATGCATGAAGGTGAGGTACCCAATAAGCTATGTAGCACATTAATATATGTATATTATATTATGATTGATTAAAAAAAATATTTAAATTAAAGTTTAATTATTAATTATTATCTGATTAATCACAATGTAATGGCAGATCCAATGGGCATATATGCACCCAAAACACTAGAGTGGAATGAAGATTGCTAATCTCCAATAATATCCAGAGTAATTAAAATATATTATTTAATTAAAAAATTATAAAATATAAATTAACATTTTATATTAAGTTAAATATTATTGGGTATTGATAGACTTTTTGGATAGTAGCAGTGTAGCACATATGCTCCCAAAACACCAGTCCTAAGTTGAATTCTCTATCCCTTTCTCCATTTCCACTCTCTCTCTTTGCTTCTCACATCAGAGAGAGAACAGAGAGAGGGCCAAATCCAATTCCATTCATTTTCCATAATTGCCCTCACCGTCTCCGACCCAACTCCGATCGAAATTCCGGTCCCCGCCGGCAAAATTCTCCACTACCATAATCCATCAACACGATTCCCTTATTCTCTAACCCCTAAAACTTTGATGCGACGATCGAATGCTCGAACTCGGGTTGGTTCAAATCGTAACAAAGTGGACCCGATGTTGAAGCTCCAAACCCGTTCCTCTAACCCACGCCCTAACCTCTTCGCTCGCAACCCCAAACCCTCCCCTAACACATTCCGATTCCACTGCACCATTTGCATCTCTCTCTTCTTCATCCTCCTCTTATTCCTCTCATACACTTTCTTCTCATCATCCAAATCAAACAATAATAACAACAGTTATAGAAATCATCAACGGTATCAAATCATAATCGACGGTGGTAGCACTGGTTCACGGATCCACGTGTTCAAGTTCCGCGGTGTCGATAGCTTTGATTTCGGGAACGATGGGCTGGCGTCGATGAGGGTGAGTCCGGGACTTTCGTCGTTCGCGGAGGATCCGGATTCGGCAGGGCGGTCGCTGGCGGAGCTGGTGGAGTTTGGGAAGGGGCGAGTGCCGAGGGAGAGTTGGGGGGTGACGGAGATTCGGCTTATGGCTACGGCTGGGTTAAGAATGGTGGATGTGGAAGTGCAGGGGGAGATTCTGGAATCGTGTAGGAAGGTGCTGCGTGAGTCTGGGTTTATGTTTAGGGATGATTGGGCTTCTGTCATCACAGGTTTCCTCTTGTTTTTTAAGATTAGTATTATTTGGTAGAAGTTTAATGGATATAGAATTTATTGTGTTGTTTTAAATATATGAAACTATTTACCAAGAAGACGTTAGTATATTAGTAGTATATTAGTGTAAGCTAGTTAGATCCCAAGAATGAGTGAAATGTCAAAATAGAAATATTTGTTGTTGTTGTTTTAAATGTAAAAAATTGGTGTGAAGTACGTAAGTGATTGTAAAAATATGACTTGACAATAACTTCTGGTCTAGGCACAAGGCTCACACCCATAGTTATATGGTTTATGATTTGTGGTACGGTTCCATGTGGTTCCTTACTTTTTATATCTTTTTACATTATTATTACAAGGCTTTGTTCATAAGGAATCCAATATGTGGCATGCTAATTCCAGTAAGCGGCACATATGCAAAATGAGGGAACCATGTAATTGTCCTCCTCTCACAACCTCTATGTCACAAGGCAAATAACCTTACTGTTGTGCTGAGACTCCCCATCTAAAAATATGGCATGACAATACAATTATATGCCAGAAATTGTCACATCCAGTGATAGGTACTAAACTATACAATATGTTGTACTGTAATAAATTAGTGATAGGTGGATGTGAGATAGATAGGTGTCAACTGGGTGTCAAATCTAGTGGTATGAATAACAGGAATGGTACAACTCTATATACATTTGGATCAAAATTAAACTGTAATATTCTGATTCTGAATATGTTGATCAAATTTCAACTGTATTAACTTTTGAAGTTACATAGAATTACAACAATGAATGGGGTAATTTATGATTATATGACTGAATGTGCACATATGAAGCTGACATTACCAATTTTTCTTATGGAGAAACTTACAAAACATCAAATTTCAAATATAGGAACGAGAGCTTTATTGGATGAATAACTATTTTGCTAGTGTCCATGAGTTTGGGTTTGATAAGGTATAAGCAATCAGTTTCTGTTGCCAGGATTTTAATGTAATTGTCATGCTTCTTTTTTTGGTTTTCTATTTCCCCTTGTTTACTTTGTAATAATTTGGTAGCGACTCTGTGAAGCACCATTGTTGTTATATCTTTGATTATTGGCTTATTTACTTCTCCTGCTGCTATATTGTGGTTGTGCAGGTTCTGATGAAGGAATGTATGCTTGGGTTGTTGCTAATTATGCACTTGGTACTCTTGGAGGTGATCCGTTGAATACAACTGGGATTATTGAACTTGGTGGGGCTTCTGCTCAGGTACAACTTCATTATTTCTGATTGCTTTTTCCTAAATACAATGTTGTCTGATCCAAATTATATAATTACACATGATTTACTACCTAGTGGGAAATGGCTTGGTCGTTTTTGTTGTATAAAATTATAAATTACCTTTGCTTAGTGAGCCATAAAGCCAATATTTTTGTAGAAAGAAGCCCACCTTTCTACTTAGGTTCAAATTGTTGGGAAGCTTAAAATATTGAATTTCTGCTTTCCTCTTATTACAGGTGACCTTTGTATCAAGAGAACCAATGTTGTATGGATTCTCGCGTGAGGTTAAATTTGGGGACACCACTTACAACCTTTACAGCCACAGCCTTCTTCATTTTGGCCTGGTGATCCTTATTTCTCTGTTGTGTTCTTGAGGCTCATTGGCATGTGTGTATATGCTGATATTCTGTATGCTATATCACCACTCACATGCCACATTGGTGTTTCTCTAAAAAAGAAAACTTTCCTATGATTCATAATTTTTTTATGCTGTTACTTTTTTTAGCTGGTACATTTATCACTAATTTTTTGCTGCTTCATTTTTCTGTCCATGTTAGAAGTTCAATGATTCTGATTCAGAACCAAATGTTTGATCTCTTTTGATTTCTTGTGATTCTCAAGTAAGCCATATGGCTGATCATGTATTCAGACTTATTTTTATTCCGTGGTGTTTGAGACATCTTCATTGTTATTTGTTTTGCAGAATGTTGCTCATGACTCATGGAGAAAAGCACTTATATCAGGAGAGTATAATTTGGGTAATCATTTGTGCTTCATCATTGGACTAAATTCTATGTCTTGAGTTAATTAGAGTGATTTTTAACTTAACCACCATGTTACATTATACTTCAAATTTATGGCTGTGATTTTTGATGTTTCAAAGCATTAAATGATTCTTAGAGATTTATGCTAAAAGTACAATAATAATACACAAATGCATTGTCATGAAGGAACCTAAAACGCTAAAACCATAATGTGGTCCCAACCAAGGTAGTCAAAATCATGATCTTGCTTGAGATCGTCCGATCTTACAATCTTCGACCCCCAGCCCGTGCTCGATCTCAGTTATGGGCACGCCTCCATGAGATCATGTGGGATCGTCGTATTGGAGCACAGTATCAATTGAATCAACAACCCCCTCAATCCCATATTCGGCCATTTTTGCTGCATGCCTCGAGTTAATTAAAACCCTGAACCACTTGTGCCGCTCTTCTCAACCTCTTTCCCTCTCCTTATCCCTCGATCCAGCAAACCTGCATGTAATAATTCGCAATACGCGCAGAGGAAGCAGGAAGATAGGGACAGGAAGCAAAGAACGATTGAACCTTCTTGTGTTGGTAGTGAGATCCAGCAGCCATGGCATGTTCCCAATGGCAGAGGAAGAGGAAAAGCTAGTAAAACCTAATAGCTTTAACAAAACTACAGTTTATGGTGTAGGTAAGGATTGGGCTGACTTCCAAAGGAAAAAAAATAAGGATTGGGCTTTTACACTAACTTAATTATATACTTTAAAATATTTGTTTTTAGTAATTTATCCAATTTAGCTAGGATATCAAAAAATAAGGATTGGGATTTTTTACTAGCTTAGTCTTATTCTTATAAATATTGCTTTATTTGATAATTTAGCCTATTATATATATGTGTGTGAATTTCTATGCATATATTAATAGGTAAGATCTTACGAGTTGTGTTATGATCATATATTTACGATCTTTGACTCCCCTCCCAATATTAAGTAAAATCTCAAATTTAACTACCTTGGCCCCAACCAAGAATGCACAATAGAAGCACAAGCAGATAAACATGATCCCAGAACAGATAGGTACCAACTGAATCCAGGAAACTAGTGGCACATGGATCAAATCCAAAAAATAGTCATCAAAGACGAAGCAACAATTCCTCTTCAATCTAAATATAAGATCTAATGATGATCGATTCATGTGTTAAACTTGGAGCCAGGATTGTCTTTGATCCCACTAACACCATAATGAATACCATATGGTCCATATCCATACAGACATCATAAAACTTATGTTTCATGTGAGAGTGGGATCAGCTATTTAATACCTATTATAAGTCTATATGTTCCAAATATTTATAAACAAAAAAGGAGAAATACCTCTCATCATCCAATGCAATTCCAAGACCGTCATGAAGCAGAGCAACAATGTATGCTGAAGAGAAGCAATACTGAAGCAACTCTTCCTCATCATGGGAGTGGTATTTTTCCTTCAGCCTTAACCAATCCTCTCCACAGAATTCTTGCCCAGCACTCATCAACTTAGACAGATAAGCCCTTGGCTCTAATCCAAAAAACTAGCAAAGCATCGAAGAAACAAGAATAAGTGTGAGAAGGATGCACCAAACTATCAATTATCAAACTAGCAAATTTAGAGCTGGGAATGTTGTGAGTCAAGTATTCAAGAAATAATAGGATTTCCAGTACATTACTAACAATCTAACATCGCCAATGCATCCATTTTAGACAGTAAAAAAGTGTGCAATTATGCTAGACAACATTAAAAGAAGCATAACATATTAACTATCAAGCATAAAAAGAACCTTTGATGTGTAAAAGAAATTTTCAGTCGCCAAAATTTTCCCTTGAAGCTTAGGTACGAAAGTTGATCCTATGTCACAACGCTGATAGGAACATTTTTCTGCGTATGTCAAAATGAAAACTTCAATATGAAACCAAAGAGTGAAGAAAGTATCTCTTTCAAGGGAACCTAGCAATACAAACCCATCAAAGTAAAATTCACCTTTTCCTTTTTGTAGTAGCATCAATGCTGCAGACCTGCACTCGGAAAAGTTTCCCCTTGTTTGAATAGTGGACTTAAATTGCCTTTTATCGCTCAGTGAGCCGTGAGAAAACTTCCATGACTCAACATTATGAGAGTACCCTGTAGGAGTACAAGGATCTATATGCAACCCCGCCTGAAGAGATTGAGAAGCTGCACTGAGGAGAATAAAGAATCAACGCCAAACTCTTTTACAATCAAAAGAGATTATGCAATTTTGCTGCATGCCTATAATGATGGCGGATAGCAAAGATTTTAATGATGTTAAGCAAGAAAAGGACATGGGATGCCAAATCACAAATCCTAGTGATGGATTTAATAAATACAAATGGCACAACAAAAGGAGTGCATGAATAGCTATCAAATATCTCAAAACTTGTTTACCGAAAGCATGTGCACAAAATTAATGTCAGAACTTTTTTATTATGTTCATATAAAGGAGAGAGGAAGCCGTTATGAACCTATTAGACTAAGTGTGACACCATTGCATGAAAAAGAGTTCCACATGAGCAAATAAGAAAAACTATGTCTGCATGTAAAGAAAATGGTGTAAATAGTTTAAAGGTCAAACCAGTAATATTTAGTACAGAATCTGTTACTAAAAGATGTTAATAGCACGTATTATATACATATATATATATATATATATATATATATATATATATGTATGTATATAATACGTGCTATTAACATCTTTTAGTAACAGATTCTGTACTAAATATTACTGGTTTGACCTTTAAACTATTTACACCATTTTCTTTACATGCAGACATAGTTTTTCTTATTTGCTCATGTGGAACTCTTTTTCATGCAATGGTGTCACACTTAGTCTAATAGGTTCATAACGGCTTCCTCTCTCCTTTATATGAACATAATAAAAAAGTTCTGACATTAATTTTGTGCACATGCTTTCGGTAAACAAGTTTTGAGATATTTGATAGCTATTCATGCACTCCTTTTGTTGTGCCATTTGTATTTATTAAATCCATCACTAGGATTTGTGATTTGGCATCCCATGTCCTTTTCTTGCTTAACATCATTAAAATCTTTGCTATCCGCCATCATTATAGGCATGCAGCAAAATTGCATAATCTCTTTTGATTGTAAAAGAGTTTGGCGTTGATTCTTTATTCTCCTCAGTGCAGCTTCTCAATCTCTTCAGGCGGGGTTGCATATAGATCCTTGTACTCCTACAGGGTACTCTCATAGTGTTGAGTCATGGAAGTTTTCTCACGGCTCACTGAGCGATAAAAGGCAATTTAAGTCCACTATTCAAACAAGGGGAAACTTTTC
The DNA here is from genome assembly GCF_001865875.1 of Lupinus angustifolius. NCBI lineage: Eukaryota > Viridiplantae > Streptophyta > Magnoliopsida > Fabales > Fabaceae > Lupinus > Lupinus angustifolius. The sequence goes on along the minus strand of NC_032019.1, from coordinate 8,158,288 downwards.
CGAGTGCAGGTCTGCAGCATTGATGCTACTACAAAAAGGAAAAGGTGAATTTTACTTTGATGGGTTTGTATTGCTAGGTTCCCTTGAAAGAGATACTTTCTTCACTCTTTGGTTTCATATTGAAGTTTTCATTTTGACATACGCAGAAAAATGTTCCTATCAGCGTTGTGACATAGGATCAACTTTCGTACCTAAGCTTCAAGGGAAAATTTTGGCGACTGAAAATTTCTTTTACACATCAAAGGTTCTTTTTATGCTTGATAGTTAATATGTTATGCTTCTTTTAATGTTGTCTAGCATAATTGCACACTTTTTTACTGTCTAAAATGGATGCATTGGCGATGTTAGATTGTTAGTAATGTACTGGAAATCCTATTATTTCTTGAATACTTGACTCACAACATTCCCAGCTCTAAATTTGCTAGTTTGATAATTGATAGTTTGGTGCATCCTTCTCACACTTATTCTTGTTTCTTCGATGCTTTGCTAGTTTTTTGGATTAGAGCCAAGGGCTTATCTGTCTAAGTTGATGAGTGCTGGGCAAGAATTCTGTGGAGAGGATTGGTTAAGGCTGAAGGAAAAATACCACTCCCATGATGAGGAAGAGTTGCTTCAGTATTGCTTCTCTTCAGCATACATTGTTGCTCTGCTTCATGACGGTCTTGGAATTGCATTGGATGATGAGAGGTATTTCTCCTTTTTTGTTTATAAATATTTGGAACATATAGACTTATAATAGGTATTAAATAGCTGATCCCACTCTCACATGAAACATAAGTTTTATGATGTCTGTATGGATATGGACCATATGGTATTCATTATGGTGTTAGTGGGATCAAAGACAATCCTGGCTCCAAGTTTAACACATGAATCGATCATCATTAGATCTTATATTTAGATTGAAGAGGAATTGTTGCTTCGTCTTTGATGACTATTTTTTGGATTTGATCCATGTGCCACTAGTTTCCTGGATTCAGTTGGTACCTATCTGTTCTGGGATCATGTTTATCTGCTTGTGCTTCTATTGTGCATTCTTGGTTGGGGCCAAGGTAGTTAAATTTGAGATTTTACTTAATATTGGGAGGGGAGTCAAAGATCGTAAATATATGATCATAACACAACTCGTAAGATCTTACCTATTAATATATGCATAGAAATTCACACACATATATATAATAGGCTAAATTATCAAATAAAGCAATATTTATAAGAATAAGACTAAGCTAGTAAAAAATCCCAATCCTTATTTTTTGATATCCTAGCTAAATTGGATAAATTACTAAAAACAAATATTTTAAAGTATATAATTAAGTTAGTGTAAAAGCCCAATCCTTATTTTTTTTCCTTTGGAAGTCAGCCCAATCCTTACCTACACCATAAACTGTAGTTTTGTTAAAGCTATTAGGTTTTACTAGCTTTTCCTCTTCCTCTGCCATTGGGAACATGCCATGGCTGCTGGATCTCACTACCAACACAAGAAGGTTCAATCGTTCTTTGCTTCCTGTCCCTATCTTCCTGCTTCCTCTGCGCGTATTGCGAATTATTACATGCAGGTTTGCTGGATCGAGGGATAAGGAGAGGGAAAGAGGTTGAGAAGAGCGGCACAAGTGGTTCAGGGTTTTAATTAACTCGAGGCATGCAGCAAAAATGGCCGAATATGGGATTGAGGGGGTTGTTGATTCAATTGATACTGTGCTCCAATACGACGATCCCACATGATCTCATGGAGGCGTGCCCATAACTGAGATCGAGCACGGGCTGGGGGTCGAAGATTGTAAGATCGGACGATCTCAAGCAAGATCATGATTTTGACTACCTTGGTTGGGACCACATTATGGTTTTAGCGTTTTAGGTTCCTTCATGACAATGCATTTGTGTATTATTATTGGTTGTTTCCTATTGACTTGAATTGTTGGCCAGGGTCAATGTTGCTAATCAAGTTGGAAATGTTCCGCTTGATTGGGCTTTGGGAGCTTTTATTCTTCAAACCGCAGCCGATGCAGATGTACAGAACCATGGCTGGATGGCTACCATTTTCAGTGATGAATCACCTACTCTTGTCAGACTTATTGGTATTCTTATAATATTGCTGTTCACAGCTTGGTCTATATCTAAGTGGAGGAAACCACAGTTGAAGACAATCTATGATCTAGAAAAAGGACGATACATAGTTACACGAGTTGTTAGATAATAGTTGCAGTAGATCAGATGTTCTTGGTTTGCAGATATGGAGGAACTGTTGTGATTATGATGAAAATACTTATCCATTGTCACTTGTTGGCCATGTCATATTCTGAAGGCCATTGTAGTGGGGCTGAGATTGTTCATCATTGGATTTGGATGCAGCATGTGGAGTTACCTCTAGTGGAGGAACTAGTATAGAGTAGTTTTGTGTGCAGTGTAATCCAGGAACTGAGTGTTATGGCACTCACTTCACTGGTTATAGAAAACAACAGTAGAGGAAGGAGTTTAGGGGGAGATTGGATGCTGCATCATTCAACAGAAATACCTTGTTATGGTTGTGATCTTTGTACCAAAGTCAGCATAAAAGTTACAGAACTGATGTTAGTCAATCGGCACATGCAAAGAGAAAGCTTTCTACATTCCTTCTCCTGAGAAGGTAATTTTGCAGAAGCTGATCTTGAAGAATTTGGAACTTACTCATAAATATTAAAGTCAATTGGTTGTATGAATACGTGTTAGGCGTATGTTCAATTCAAAGTTATTGTACTTGTGTTCAAAATCTAATGATTATTAGTATATAAACAGCATCCCAACGGTGGAAAAAGGTTGTTAATGGCGCATTGTTTATATTTTAACAGCTTAAGCAATTAGACCCAAACTTTACTTCAATTATGCAATTTTACTATTTCTTATCTTGCATTTATATTTCACATTAAAATCTATCAAATATATAATTAAAATAAAATATTAAAGATAATTAAATTTATTGAAATGGCACGAGTCTGATTTATAATTCTTCAAAATACATTAAAAGCAAAATAAATAAATAATAGATGACAAAAAACATTAAAATAAAGTATATTAAATAAATGCATAAATATAAATAATGACACATTGTTCTCAGCTAACGTTGTGTGTAATTTTTTCCCAAATATGCTCAAACAATTTTGGTTGAAGATGATGATGGGTATACCTATCATGAAGATAAAATGTTTTATGTGGGTACTCTTGAAAATTAGGATGATTGTAATTAATAGTTTGGTAGTGTCATTTCCCACACGATCATAATTATAATTATATGTGAATCTTTCATCTTCAACGATGATGTTATGCATTATTATGATTATAAGGCCATGTTCTAGTAGGGCAACTTATTATTGCAAAATTAGCTTGAAGCATTCCAAATGCTCATTTGATATACTTTCTATTACCTCCCTAGTTTTTGGTAAACAATTGTCTTAATATTATAAACAATATCTTGAACCAATGATATTAAAATAAAAACAGAAAAATAATTAATATTAATTTTTTAATTAACATAATAAATATTAGTTAGTCTATGACAAAATTTGGGATTTCATTTATAAAGCAAATCCTTGGCCTTATACCAATGGGATGCTTTGAATCTTACAAATGTTTTAAAGGGGTGTACATATGTCTCCATGTGACAAGAATGTGTGATTGGTTGAAAATGATTGTTTTCAACAAAAAATGTGTTGCAAATCATTGCTTCAAGCATCAACATTATTACATTAATAATGCACCATAATCACCCGATAGAACCACCCTTTCAATCCTATAGTATATTTATTCCACTCCCAATACATGCAATTAGAGGCTGAACTTGGTAGGTATTATTTTTCAATTTTTTAACCTTTTATTTTATATATATTGATATTGCTTATAATACTATTATTTCGTTTGAGTTTAAAATAATTTTATACTTATGAAATATATTATGGTATCACAAATTATCTTTATCAAACTTTGTAGCAAAAGTCTTAAAATTCTATAATTTTTATAAATAATTAAATAATGATAACATATGTATTTTTGTGCGAACATTATACTTTATGGATTTCAATGTGAGTAGGAGAATATTTACTCGAAATATTATTTTCAACGTTTTATTATTGACGTTGTTAGTCATTTATATTTTAAAAAAACTTCTCAATCATCTCTAAATTAAGTGCAACTTAGATGATATGGAAAAAGTGAAAACATATTATTTGTTTGGTCGAGTTACTCATCTTTTATTAACTATTGTCATTTAGCTACTATATGAAAATCATTTTCAACAACAAGACAAACACGCAAAACTATATAGCAATATCAAATATAAATTTCTTGTAGATAACATAGCGATTTGTATTAAAAAATAAATAGCTTGAAATTTTAATTTTAATTCAATTGTTAGTAAGCTGAAGTCTTTAATGAAGACCGACACTTTTAAAAGAATATACATTTTTCTTTAATATATTTAATTATTAATTATAGTTATTTAGAATTATATGTTATTTTAAAACTTTAAAAAATAATTATGTATATTTCTTTATATATTTTGGTAGCTTAATTAATCTTAATTATAAATTGTAATTAAATATGGTTATTTCTCCTTAATTTTAGATCGAGATTTGTCACTGCATCAATCAATATTACTTAGAGAAAAAGATATTTGCATTGACGATATAATAGTTTTTTTATATAGTTAATACATTATTCATTATTTATTTCTAAACATTATTTTTAAATAAAAATAATACAAATAAATAATGAATATTGAACTAATTTACTATAAATCTTTACTCTATTGCACTCTATTACTTATAATCCTTCAACAAATTGATTGAAGAAGGATGAAAACTTGACATTGCCACACTCCCATGGTGGATGCTTTAGCTCATTGCAACTAATATATGATGGGATCAATACAGAAAAGAAAATTAGAGATTACAGTAGAAAATAATTATTGTGACAAATTTCAAAACGATCACATACTTCCATAATTAATAAGCTACTTCAGATATCAAACCACTTAAAAGTTAGGGGTGTTTAATTTTTCACCTATGAAATAGTTTATTATTTAATCTTATCAAGCAAATTTATTTCCAATTAGTTAACTTATCAGTTTCTAATGTCCACTTCTAGCTTATAAAGAGACCTTATAAGCTCAAACTGATTTATAAGATTTCAACTAGCTTATAAGTTAATTATACCAAAAATAGTCTTTACTATTACTCCTTTTATCTTAAAGGACATTCAATTTTGAGAATTAATTATCTCATCATAAGATAAATTATCTTCTTTATCGACCAAAATTATTATATTATTCTAGTTAACTCTTTTCTATTAAAATATTTCTAAAAACTAAAAAATGAGATATATATCACGTTTTTAGTGACTGAAAGAGATAAATTACTTTTTGATGTGAGCAATGTTTTATTGTTTTCATTTACTTAATTATGTTAGATTCTCATATTCATTATAATTAATGTAGAAAAAGTTGTCACCAATATATTGTTGCATTTTTTCCCTCTTTTCTACTTTGCATTTAATGAATAAAATATTTTTTTATTTTATGTTTATTGTTTATTTCTTGTTGGTGCTCATACATATATCTATTTCTAGATGCTTATAGAGATAACAAATATTTACCAATACTCAATAAGTTTTCAAACTTAATTCTATATTTATATACTTTATAATAATTTTTATATATATATATATATAAATATTTACTATGTAAGTACTAAAATATATACATTATAAATTTATAATTCATTATGCTATAAAAATAACAAAGTATATTATTTATAATCAGATAATCAGAAGTAACAAAAATATTATTATATATATATATAGTGTTTATTAGAAATAAGTTTATATATATTAGTCAACATGCACTTCATATCTCTTAGCCTGCATTTTTATTTTTGGCATTAAATATTTAAATTTCAATATATTTTCTTCAAGAAAATGAAAGATATAAAATATCATATTCACATCCCAAACTAATATATTAAATGTTTATATTAGCGAGATGCAAAACATATCAAAAAATTGACATTTAGAATTAAGAATGATATTTTGTCTCAAAATTATAATCTTACCGGTTTGTATTCCCACACAGGGATAGTTTTTTGAAACTACCATGTAAGTGAGAAATGATGATAAGTAAAAATATCTGCAATAAAAAAGAGAAATAGAAATTAATTTATAGTAGTGGTTATAGTATATTTTGACTCTATATATCTATACTATTAATAAGGGAAAACACAAAATAACCACCCATCATAGTGTAATTTGTGTTTTCCTATTTTACCCTCAATATCTTTTTATTTTTATCAAAAAACCATATAATATTATTTTCTTATTTTATTTTTATTATCTTCTTATTTTAAAAGTGTATTTAAAAATTGAATATTAGACCAATTGAATAAATTCAACCGTAAATTTAACGCAAAAAAATTATATTTAAATTTATAAAATACAAACTATACATTACAAACGATAAGAAAAGGGTTAACAGGCACGACAATGCATGTCAACACACTAGTTAGTATAAAAGTATAAGTATAAATATATATCTAGCTCTTATTAGTAGTGATACAAATATTATTTTCACGAGTACCTATAAAAATATCCGTAATAATAGATACATGCGAAAATAAATTATGGTGCAAGAATCCATATCTTGATACTTGCCCAACTACATATTTATAAACTTATTTTTTAATTAAATATTTTATAATTATATTTTCTATTACTATTATTTTATAATTATATACATAAATTTTATTATTTATATAATAATTATTAATTATTACAAAATATAAAAATAGTCAAACTTAAAAATTGGTTGAATACTCACCATATTTCTTAAGGGAATGGAGTATCTCCTTATATAAGGAGATAAGTTATCTCCTTCTGCCAGTCAGTAAAATCATGACATGTGTCATGTTTCATCATTTTCTATAAAAATATTTTAAAAAATAAACAAAATAGTACACATGTCACATTTTTACTTGCTAGATACATCATTCACATTTCTTAAATAGTAGAGATATGAGCAGGAGAAAACATTATCGACTTATAATTATGACATGTAATTTTCAAATATTTATTATTATGACATATATGATACCAATTGCTGTATACTTTTTGACTAATTTTTTAAACGGATAAATATTAAATAATTAAATTTGAATATAAAATTGTGACGAAATGAACCGATCAAAAAACGCTCAACGTGTTTCTCAATTGCAATTCTCTCTCTCTAATTCTTCGGTAAGTTTTTCTGTACAAACTTTCGGATCCGTTGATCCATCACTCGATCTCGCTTTCTCACTTAATTCTTCTTCTTCTTCTTCATCTTCATTTCTTCTTATTTCAATTTTGTTTCATTAGGGTTTTGATTTGATTTCCTTCCCAATTCGCAATGAGTGATCATTTGGTTCTCTCTGTTGACCGTCTCGCCCGCCCTGTCCCCGTTGACCCTGTCGCGCAACCTCCTCAGCTCCCTTCCGACACGCCACCTTCTCCGCCGCAGTCTCAGGCCGAGGGTGCCGTTGCCGGAACCTCTGAATCGGCTCCGCCGGTGAACCATGACGACGAAGCCGAATCGGAGAACGGAGAGGGTGGTGATGAGGAGGAGCCGCTGATCCAGATGGCGGAGTGCCGCATTTGTCAGGAGGAGGATGGAGTCTCCAATTTGGAGAGCCCCTGTGCCTGCAGTGGGAGCCTCAAGGTACCAATTCATGTCTTTGACTTTTATGATTTTGTATTATTTATTTTTTGCTTATGTTAATATTTTTATTATTAGAAAAGAATTATTATTATTTTGTTATTTTACCTGAGGTCATAATTATAATTGTTTCTAGGGATATAGAATTGATGTCTGTTTTGAAATGATGGATTAATCTCAAGCTGCACAATGCAAAATTAAAATAAGATAGAAGGCACGGGTTGGGAAAATTTGTATAAATATGAAATTCAGAAGAAATGGCTGAGACTTTTTTCGGGAAAATGTTTTTTTTTTGCCATCTAATGTCGTAGAGTCAGTGTTGATGCTTTGATGGTGATTGCTGAACTGATATTTGCTTTGTCTTGGGTAGAGGTATTAACTTTTGTGATGACAGTAAATGAATTTTTTTAATTTTCTAGGTGCTACTTTGACAAAGTTGTGTTTGTGTAACTTTGGTATATATTTTTTTCTTACTCACCTCACCTGGGTTATGAATTTGATCCCTTTGTTTATTTGGTTGAAAATTTGAAAAAAATGAGAAGGGACTGTGCATGTTAGAAACTGTTTTTTTGAGTCTACAATGAATTGATTCTGTTTGTTGAGCTGGTAAATGCTTTAATATCCACAACCAGCTATGGATTAGAGCTGAAAATGAAAAGGAAAAGGAAGAGTTGATGAAGATTGGTTTTGTGATTTTGGCTTTCACTTTTTCATCTCTGTTTTAGGTCTAATTCTTGAACTATTGTTATTTGGTTTTGCGCAGTATGCTCACAGAAAGTGTGTCCAACATTGGTGCAATGAGAAAGGAGACATTACTTGTGAGATCTGTCATCAGGTATGCTTCTTTGTTCATGAACCTTCATATCCCTTTTATTTTTCTGTTCTTGTATGGTTATGATATGACAGTGGGAAGCAGTGGCTTGCCACAAGGGTTAAATGTACCTTATCTTCTAAACTTCTATGTAGCAACCCATGTAAAATTTCATAGTTCTGTCCATGCAGGTAAAGTGATTGAGTGAATGACTATCTGCTTTCTTTGATTAAAAACTCAAGAAAATACTTGCACTTGAAGTTTTCCTTAACAGTATAAAGAAATGATGGAAGAGATAACCCAAGTAAGAATTCGTGTGCAAGGTGAATCTTGGCCCAAGCTAATAGCTCGGATTCAGAAGAAAATAGGGTTACCCTTCTATTTCCCCTTCCTTATTCAATAAACCAGGCACTTACATGACCATTCTTCAGTAAGGATTGGACTTCCATCACAAAGTTGATCCAAGTCATTGTATCTGATAGGAATCTCTTAACAACAGAAAAATAGTACAAGAAGTTGAGAAGAAAATAACAGTGCAGAGTATTTTATTGATGGTGCAGTAAACAGAATAGGAAATAACATAGTATTGGAAGAAAAGATAAGGTAATAACGATAGGAATATTTCCTCTCCTTGTGACAGATTGCCACCCCCAAACTACCAAATGATTCCCTCTTCAAACCTCCAAATTCCTTCCTCAAATACACACCCTCTGAATCTGCTCCCTTCTTTCTCTTTCTGCCACGTGTGAAGTTAGTTACTACCATGTGCCTCAATTTCTATTTCTTCCCTTCTTCCTAATTTGCCCTGATCTTTCTTACGTCGTCTCTGATATACCCTTTGGATTGGGGGTCCATCAGTATCTAAGATGTATGATGCCAGCATGGGTTTAATAATATGCATGTAAATGTTTGGGATACATGCATGCCAGCTAAAAATGACAATCTATAAAATAGCAATCTGACTTTTAGATGTGAGTTTGAGGTTCTCATATGTTTTGGAATGGGGATGTAAGGATTGATCATGGGTGTGCTTCCCGTGAACCAAACACTTGCATGTTTCTTAGGCATCCAAGATATTCTGGACATTGAGATGCCTGTATGAGGATGCATTTGTACCATACATGTCCTTAAACCTCATGTTTTGTCTAAAAAGGGAAAAATTGGGGGAAAGATGTACATAATTATTTTGAAGTTTGATATTTTGTACTGATAGATTGCACTTCGAAATTTTGAAGTAGCTCTTCAGGTTACTTCTGTTTTTTTATACCTTGTGGATTAAACCAAAAGCTGGTTTACCTGTTTGTACTCAAATCCTCTCATGGTATATTAAATTTGTGCTAGCCTTTGATGGAAATTCCTTATTCTTTTGTGCATGTACATCTCAGCCTTATCAATCTGGTTATACCGCCCCACCACCTCGTCTTAATCCTGATGAAACTACCATTGATATAGGGTAAGCTGAACTTTTCTATTTTTTAAAACAGTATTTATTTTTGTGTTGTATGAACATTAAGTATGTTATGCTAGTTTTTTGTGTAAGTTTTCTCTTTGTAAGGGATCTATTAAGAATGCAATGATTTATTTTTAAAGGAATTCAAAATGTCTAACTAATTAGTTGTGACCATTCGTGCAGAGGCTGGACAATATCTGGCACACCTTTGGACTTGCGTGATCCTCGACTCTTGGCAATAGCAGAGGCAGAACGTCAATTCTTGGATGCCGAATATGATGAGTATGCTGCTTCTAATGCCAGCGGGGCTGCATTTTGCCGCTCAGCTTTTCTAATTGTAAGGCTTAACCTTGCATTCTTTTTTTCTATATAGCATTCAGTCATTCTTACTTACACCAGGCAGTCATTTTATTGAGGGCATGTTAGTGGACAATAGGATATAGGCACAAAATTCTCAAAGCTTTGGGGGGCACAAAATTATTAAGAAATCAATCCTACTTGCTATTGTTCTCTTGATGCACCAATGCATTTATTCACTCTTTACATAGACTGCATCACTATGTTAGCTCTTGGGCACGATTTTAAGCCTAATTCATTTTATTTGGTGCAGTTAATGGCCCTTTTGATCTTGCGGCATGCACTCTCTGTCACAGATGGTGATACTTCTGATGATGACCCATCCAATTTTTTCTCTGTAAGTGACTTGAGTTTCGTCCAGTTAAATTATTTGTACGCCCACTGCTGTATTAATTTCAATAGTCCTGTGTTACTCTTCTAATTATCTCACCATTTTCTTCAGCTTTTCTTGCTTCGAGCTGCTGGATTTCTTTTACCTTGCTATATTATGGCTTGGGCAATCAGTGTCCTGCAACGTCGACGTCAAAGACAAGTCAGTGATTGTTTTAGTTCTAACTGATAGTCTAATATTTGTTCTGTTTTTGCTAAGTCAGCCCATTGGTTTTGTTTTGAAATAACTATGTTCCATTTTATTCTGCATGCAATGTTTGTATTAATCTGAGAAACTGCGAGAAATGCAGATGGATTACCCCCATCATTTTCGGCGAATTTCTAACTTTTGCGTCGTATGGTGAAAACAGGAGGCTGCAGCTCTAGCAGCAACACAGGTTGCTTTTGTTCTGCAATCTGGGCAGCGTAGGGGTCTACAATTTGGAATTCCACCTGGACCCACAGTGCACCCGGAACAAGCTTAGGTTTTGTGTTAATGTATGAATTCCTGTGGCGTGTTCGCCATGTAAAGAAGGCTTGCTGAAATACCATGCGTTATTACTCTTTATTTTCACAACTCTATATTTGTACATACTAGTGATGGTAAAACAATTCAGGATTCCAGTCCCATATATAAATGTTGTCCAATCCATCCTCTTATTAAAACAAGAGTATTTATATTTGAAAATGACAAAAAGGTTCTAGAGCTTTTGAAATACATTTTTGATATGATTCTGAAGCTTTTCTTTTTCATCTATTTTCTTTCAAAACTTAATTCGCAAATGTATCTTAATGAATTATGAGGATGATAAATGCATCTTATATTTTTAAGTGAGGAGATTGTTTCCAATATTTGAACTCATGAAATGCACTGATATCATTTTTCTAAGAGTATAATATCTATACATTGTTAACATAGAGATTTATACAGTCACTACTTCATATACTATTCATTTGGATTATGATTATTTTTTTAAAAGTTAATTATAATTAAATATGATTGATGAATAATGCAGTGATAATATATAAAACTCATAAGTGATTATTGTATATATTTTTTCTCTCTTTTTCTAAGCTTCACATTGCTAATTTTATAGAGTTGGATAACATTTGTCAAACATGAATTAAAATTAGCGTAGAGTACAATATGAAAAACTTCTTTACATAAGTTTAGCTCCTCTACTGAAATGCTTGGTTTGAAAGGGATAAACAGAACCTGAATTATGAGCACATTTCCCCCTTCTGAATATGTCATCTACAACGACAACAAAGTGGATCAGGTTTTTTATATTTAGATAATTGTTTCAAAATAAGGATCTTATCACATGATGTAACTATAACATTTCTATTGCATCAACCATCACCATATTACATTTACCATAATTGGCCGCATCAAGCCATAACCGATACAACACAACTACAATCTTATTAGTATAGCTTCAACCATAATTTAAAGTCATGTGTAGATGTTCCAGCAACTTGGGAAGGAAATCACAAATAGGGACCTTAGATTTTTCAGGAAAATGGCTTATATTAGTTTGTTTTGTTTTTTTGTTCTCCCTCATTTGATTCAAAAAAGCAGATAAGCATATATTCTAACATACTCTAGTTATGATTATGGTTCAAGATGGCGACCAATTTTAAATCATAGGCAAAGCAAGGAATCATCTCACTTTAGCATATGTTTAGGTAACATTCTGTTTGTAGCTCAAACCTTTTTCCTTTCTTTTGTAAAGAATTTATAGCAGCCAACCAGTCATATCAACAATTTTGGTCCTTCCAATCTAACGTGCCTCAAATATGTTCCAAACTTGCAATTTATTCTTCAGCTTCAAAATTGCCACAATCTTCACTAACCCTTTTCTGTTTCCTTTCATTTATTTATATACCAACAAATTGATTGTGCAATTAAGCAGTATTTCAAGCACATAAACCACTAGCAATTTAGTATCTGAGACTTCTCAATGCATTTAAGATTTCAAATCTATATGGATAAAGCACATAACTTAAGCAACAAAGTATTCAAACATATGGATATTATATGTAACAGTTGCAAATCGTATTTTTTTGCTTTAATCTTCTTTAAGTTGCTTTGCCATATTTCCTTTTCTCTCTTTTATGGTTATTTATGGCCTTATTCAGTAAGTGCTCGTTGTACCAAGTCCGTCATGCTGAGGCTTATGGGGCACACTTTGGTTCAAAACAAATCTACAAAGAGCACACAGCTTTAAGACCAGTCTTGAGAATCTAGAAAAGCCATAATGTGTAAAACAAAATCACCTTTGCTCTATGTAACTGAACAAATTTTAATAGCAGAAAGTGGGTTCCACCATAATGTGTGTAGATTAAGAGAAATGCTTGTTGTAAATAAAAAGGGCTCACATAGTTCACATGATAGATATAGAGAGAAAAATGGAAGAGAAAAAAAATATATTTATTGTAAAATTTTTATATACTCTCAATCAAATTCACAATTCATTTCTAATTATTATTTTTTTTAAAAATAATATAAATAAATGATAAATAATATATCAACTGTATATAAATATTTACACTAATAGCGCATACATATTACACTCAAAATAGAAGGGTAGAGTATAGACATTGAATAAAGAGAGAAATGATTTTTTTTATAAGCAAAGTTGTATTAAATAACACAAGGGGGACAACGCAATACAAGAGAAAAATCATGACTTGATCCTTTTAGAAGAAGAAGTAATACATTCTAATGGAGTTATACACCAATTATCAAAAATAAAAGAAGAAGGAGCTATCTTTGCTTCAAACCAAGACCAAGATCGAACTTAAATCAAATCCATTAAATGTAATAAGCTAACCGGTTTATCGGTGAAAATAACATCATTCCTCTTAACCTAGATAGACCATACAATATAGAACCAAATCATTCTCCACAATTTAGATCCTCTAATTTTGATATCAATGACATCATGCATGTTCAGAGACTCCACAATTGTTGTAGGATTCGGCACATCCACTTGGAGCCAAGAATAAACAGTTTTCCACACGGAAGAAGAAAAATCACAAGAAAAGAACATATGATTAATGGACTCCTCATGGTTATTGCAGAAAACACACATCCGATTATCAGTTCCAGTGATAACATTCCTTTTATAAAGTTCAACCCTCGTAGGAAGTCTTTTTCTAAGAAGTTTCCAAATAAAACAACACGCTTTTGATGGAACACAGTCAATCCAAGATTTAATTGAAGTGTTACCTAAAGGAAAAATACTTGGATCAACTTGAATGAGATATGCAAACTTCAACACATACTTCCCAAATGCGTGAAGACCTCATCGCCATGAATCCACGATATCCTTCTTGCAAGAATGCTGACTAATCAGCTCATGCATACTCCTTCATGCAAGAGGAAATGATTAGTTTGATGAAATTAATTTTAGAATAATGTTAGATGTATAAGCAAGACAATTAAAGTTGTTCCTTTAGTTTTTATTGGGAACCTGTTGTGATGGTGTATACATTAAAGATTTAAGAAATTGGGAAATGGAGAGAACTTTGATTATACAAATAACATAATTTCTGTGTAAAATATTTGTAAATGACAAATTTGTCTGACATTAATAGGATGACAAATTCTGTTTGCCAATTGAGTCTTGTATGAGAATGAATAGAAAGAAAAAATTTCAAAATTATTTGATAAGTGTATCTCACAGTTCTCTATCCCAAATTTAACCATCATACATATCAAGTGAAGATGGTACATACCGTACCACGTCCACATACATAAGGTCCCACTCTGCATTTTAAATTTCCTGATTTGGAATCATACGTCTGTACATCATACCATGGCTATAAAAGTTCAAAATCTAATGATAATCAACTCCAAAATTAGAATGTCACAACAAATTAAGCCTTAGGCATATGAATACAAGTTAATAAGTAGTTAAAAAGCATGTTCTTTTAAGGCATGTGGTACCAAACTCTTAAAAGGCAGTTTCAAACCTTATGGACAAAAATGAAAACTGGAAAGCAACCAGTCATTTTAATTCTCACTTTAGCTAGAATATAAAAAGCAAAAAATAAATATTGTAATATTTATGCACGTCAGTCAGTGTAAAGATTCATAATAAAAAGCAAAAATCAATATATCATCTATCGTTTATTTGAATTACTTTTTTGAAGTATCAATAATAATTAAATATGAATGATGTAATAATAATATATCAAACTCATATCCGCAGGAAAGAGGACATAAATTATCCAAATACTGGTTTGTTTCACTTGGACCATGACCAGTCATCCTTCATCTTAAGACACCATGTTGTTATAAAGTGACTTATGCTTTGACAGTTCCTAGTTGCATGTAATATTTTACGTTAAGAAAAAGGAATCCATGGAAGAGAGAGAGAGACAATGCAATTTTGAAGTGGGTATTAGAAGTTCCCAACCCATCCAAAATCTAAAAGTAAAACAAAGCATGAAGGTCCCATTGAGTCCAAGAAATTGGTATTTTTGTTACCTGGGGTAGAGAGCTTAGAATTCTCTAAAGCTTAGAAGAGCATAAAGCAATAGTTAGTTTCTTTTAGGGGATGTTCTATTCCCACATCTATTCTTTATGTGACCCTTCTTGCACCATGTTCCAATCTGTGCCCACTCATTCCAATTCTAATTAAAGCTAGTGATCTCTAATATTGCCCTTTCTTAATGACAAAGGAACGATAATTTACCATATTAACCCATAGAAGTATTTATATGGAGTAAAACTGTATTATTTTTTTGGTACGGTCACCTTTTAGTTAAGTAACAGAGTGTGTGACTGTCCACTATCAATAAATATCGCTCTCATGGATCTAACTCTTGACTTTTTGGTCATCCTAGGGATCTAGTGAATCCTTACACTACTAGACTAACACATTGTTAGTTGTAACTATGTAATGCAACTTGTTGTAGGAAAATATATAAACTGCTATGTTCTTTTTATTAATAATATAATATAAGCTGCTATCTAAATACATCCAAACTTGGAAACACTATACATACGACATGACAAGGCTAGAAGACAGGGATGTGAATTTTTTTTAAAAATTATTGGATTAGGTACAACTCTTAAACATTATATATAAATATTACAAAGTGATAATATTTATTTATGTATTGTGAGTTTGTGACATTTCTACAGAGGGGAGCCTGAGAGTAACCTTTGTCGAGTAACTTGGAAGCAATATGTTCAAATTTTAGAATTAGTTTTTTCACTTGCAAGAATAAGACTACATTAGTCTACCCTTTCTAAACCTCATTAGGTCAAAACCTCATGAGTCTATCCTCCCTAAACCTCATTAGGTCAAAGCCTTGTGAATCTACCCTCCCAGACTCCCTTAAGTGAATCTGATGTAGTAGTCATCAAAGATAATTTACACAACCAAAGACAATATATAAAAGTATATTGATACATGTATCCAACCTATACTTAGGGAAACAGTTGCTGGCAATATTGTGACATGGCAGGTTGGCCAAGAGTCCAAGAGACGGTAGATATCTTTTGTTCCAAAAATGCACCATTCTGCATATCATTGCTTATGATTGATAAGAAAAATATTTAATTATTAAAATTTTAATTATATTTTTTTCAACTAATTATAAACAATGACACATGAAGCAGCATATGTGCTACCCCAAGGGACCAAGTTTGGCTTCTTTTATTAGAAAAAGAGCAAGCATACGATAGAGATGTAAGGAATGAAATGAAAAAAGAGAGAGATACTTGGCCTCTCACGGATATTGTCCCAACCCTTTTATTTATCCTTGTTAGATTCTTCAATAACAGCCTTAATTTGCTTAGATTTCATGCTTGTGATTCAGGAAGAATTTAAAATTACTGTAGGCCCTACCTGCTTTAAGCTTTTAAGGACCCCTCCAAATCCAGTAGGACATAAATAACAAGCCAATATATACAAGAATGGACCATGAGAATATAAATATTACAAGTACAGAACTGCTTGTTCTCTAGTGGCTTGAAACAGACAAAACATACCTTCTATTCTTCTTGTTTCATAGTGAAGAGAAAATGGTGCTTCACTCTTCTAGAATAATTATTCTTCTTTTCTTTGTTGGGTTCTTATCAGTTCAACAAGAGAGAGCCTTAGGCATGAGCAGTTTAGAAATTGTACTCAGACAGAGCCAAAAAGGCCACAGGATAATGCTGCAGAATCAACATACTGAAAAAGCTTCAGGCAAGGAATTATTGAACACAGAGAAGAAATCAACAAATGTCAATAGTGGTTTTGATCCAAATCAGTCAAGTGAAAGAAGAGTGCGAAGAGGATCAGATCCTATCCACAACAGAACTTAACACATTCAATTAGTTCCTATGACTAGTAAAAAAAGCAAGACTAAGTTGGGCTTCTAAGGGAGTGACAAAGTTGGAGTGCTTGAAAATGCAGAGCAGGTTAGAAATATACTGAATTGTACCTGCATTCTCAAAACTCAAAAGACCGGCATTGTTGTTAGTTGGTTTTCCCCTTCTTTTCAAGTTTAAGAGTTTTGTCATAGAGACATGTATAGTCAAGCTACTAGCTAGTTCTATAGAAAGCAATTCAATAAACCAGCATCATATTTCTTGTGAGCTGAGAATAGTAAAAGAACAATAGAGATGATGATGCCAGCTCCTAAAAGGAAAATATTCTGTTTTTGTTTCTTTCAGGGTTGAAAAGAAAAAAGATACATTTGCACTAGTATTACAGTTCCTGAAAGATTATAGTGAAATTCTTTTGTAATTCCGTCTTCTTTCACAAGTATTTCAAATCTATCTTTGGCACTTCAGTTTCGCACTATTCAGACAAGTCTTATCTCTTAACAAATGAATTAGAGTTGTTGCACATTAAACATCCATAACAAAATTCTAGCTATGCGCATTGTCTCATCATGTATAGCAATATTGAATAGAAATTTGTATTTGCTAATTTTCTACTCGTCTCTTTTAAATATCTCCTATTTCCTGCTGGGCGTGCATGTGTTCAGTGAACAATCAGGGATCAGGGAGGATTCACTCAGGAAAACAGAAAGAAGAATATCAGTAATATTGAGTATTAACAAACAAAATCAGATGACTCATACTTCATGAAGAGGATGATAGCGTCTAAAGCATGAAAAATATGGTGTTGTTAACCTGTCAATTGTTATTATCAGATAGATAATGAATACTTATATCTTCTTAACACTTTGTTAACATTAAAGTCAAGTATAACAAAGATATTGTCTTACTAACACATCATCCAACATAAAGTCATCCCTAACATAGATCATTTTTCAAGTCATACAGCCTGTATTATTAACATATGAGATGCAAACTTAAGGAAGTGAAACCTCAACTTCATTTGTGTGTACGATTGTAGCAATAGTGAGTACAGCAAAATGAAAGTTGGCATCCTTTTCATAACTGACAAACAATAAGATTCTTGATAAATGTTCCTTAGCTGTAGCAGACAAGAATAACTAATGAGAATTTGAACAGTGTAAATACTATAAGTATTAACCCTTTTCATAGGAATTTATGGCACCAAAAATTTCAGAAAGCATCAGTCAAAACTGAAAAGCATAACATTGGGATTGGAGCTCATGATCAGCCCATATTAGATAAAGGATAACAAGCACAATTAAACTAAAAGTTCTATAGGGGTATAAATTTAATTTTCACCTACTCATGCTGAAGTAAGCCGAACCCATCTAGTGAGATAAAAACTTGGTTGTTGTTGTACTCGCAATGAAGCAAAATCTAGTTATTCATTTTATTTCCCAATCTTTATTTTGTTCTCCCCATCACTACAGGGGTTCAACTGAAGAACTATACACGTGAATGCATAATCCAAAGCAAGAAAATTCCATTTGAAACCTATTCAGTTAGCTGAGACTGGAATTTTCTCTGGTCCACCAATGCATCATGATATTTTTTCCCATCTTACAGTTGGTTCTGAGCGTATTCTACACGCCTAAATCGTGACGATATCTACACTTAAAACAAATGTTAGCTAGAATAATCACGCTATTCTCATAATTGTTGGGTCCATAACCATAGAAGTCAATATGAATTTGACGAGGAAAATGTTTGAATATATACCATCGCGAGGGGGAGTCTCGGCATAATGGTAGGTGACTTGGCTTGTCACATGTAGGTAATGGGTTCAAATACGGAAAACAACTTGGTAGGTGCAAACCTTGTATATCGAGTTGCCCTTTATACCATTACTCCATCAGTGAGTCATCTATAAACAAATGCACCAATTTAGATTTAAAAGCAGAAAAAATGTCATCAAAAGATGAAATCCAAAAAGAGAACATCCTTTAAATAAGCTGTTACTGTACCATATCAACCCATTATTCAGTATAACTATTAAGATAGCGTTTAGCACACAGACAGAATAGGGTTGAATAGAACAGATAAGTTGTTCTATTCTCTTCCATCCCTATTAGTGGAACTAAATTACTCTGTTTTTTAATCCCATTTTTTTCTTTCTATTTTGCCAATATTTATTTTCATTTTTATTGATCAAGCCTTCACATTGCAGCATAAGCAAGATGCACCTAAATTTTCAATTAAAAACAATTCAATCTGAAACAGAGAACTACAATGTTTATTTTGGTGAAAGAAGTACAAATTTACATATAGAAGAAATTACTATTTAGTAACTTTCATGGAATAAGTAATAATAAAGGAGATGATAGATACCCAGATTCAGATTATTACTTCAAATCTGCAATTAACAGTTGCATTGTTCAGACTTCAGTCGCTGCTGGCTATTACTAAACGTTGTCGTTATAGCTACTGACTAACTGGGCCAGGAATCCAGCAGATCTGGCCCACTCAAACCCCTGAATTAGCTTGGGCTATCTTTCGGCTCGATTATATTAAATTCGGTCAGCTCAAACATGTTTATTTTATTCATTTCATATTGTTACTTAACTCTGTCATCCCACCCAACAATATATCATATCAATTTAAACATTGAGTTGCTTTTCAAAACCCGAGGGAGGAAGTAAGCATACAAGGGATCTATATTTACTGATTAAGTTTAAAAAACTTATTCCATATCTTACTTATCAATTCTAGAGAAATCTAATGGTTTAGACTCACTAATGCAAACCATTGAATTTCCCTATAATTGATAGCTGAATTGATGGCTAAAATGTGGAGTAAGTTTAAAGCGTTTACTCGTAGAGTAAGTCCCTCCCTATTCAAAATTGCATAGCTTCCCTATACGATTTTTTTGTTATTACCAAGGGTATCCCTCACTTTTAAGTAAGAAACTAATATTTTTCAAAGTCTGTATACCCTTCCAACAAATATTGCTCTAAAACATCGAACACTACAGTTAATACGGTGTAAGTTCAACTTGTTGGGGGTGTCTAACAAATTTATGTTTAGGCTAACACAAGGATTTTGGCCCAAACCATACTTTTATTTTGTTGGGTGATCTTATTTATTTTCCTCCTCCATCTTCTTTAAATTTACAATACTTGTACATGAATTATGAACTACCAAGTCTTTGCAACAACACTTCTTTATGCGTGTTTGGTCGAAGACCATATGAAGTGCTATTGAACTCTTTACATGTCAACCCATATATCCCCATAGTTTGAAAAATCCTTTGTATCCAGTCTAAACCTGTATAAGACAGGGAAAAGAAAAAGAAAAAGTCATTTAATTGCATCTTGTTTTTTTCCTTCTTTTAAAAGTTTTATTCATCCAAATTCCTTTTATGGAAAGTGTATCTATTCTTACATTGACTACATGTCTCATGTGATTCATGAACCTCCTTAAAAAACGTTGAGATTTCAAGTGGCTCCTTTTTCATCACCATACGCTATCTTTGTTTATGAAATTTTAAAGCAACTCTTCTCTATTTGTGGAGGTGCCACTAGAGTCTAGACACCAAATCTTTATCCTATATGCTTTTTAGTCTATCACTAAGATGATAATGAATATGATATAATTATTATACCTGGTCTTATATGTTTTGCCTTCAATGGCAATCTTTAAAATAAATAATATATTATTTGCACTAAGTTTTGTACTCATGTATTTGCCCACTTATCTTTAATATATCAGCAAATGATGCAGTCTAATTAATTATCGAGGAAGAAATAATTAAGAAAATTAAATTGAAATTTTCATTCTGCGTAACATTCAACTCCAAGGTTCTCAATAAGTACTACAAGATAATTTTAGGGTTCTCCTAATATAGGCTCCTATGAAAGACTCATTTGATTTAAACTTAAATAAACATAATTATTGCATCTCCTCATAATCTGAAAATCATTTGGGCTTATGTTTAATCCTTATGGGCTTGTTGGGTTGCTCATCTTTAGAGTCAACCCTTGTCTTCCTATCGATGTAGAAATATGATGGAAGGTATAAGGTTGGAGTGAAATCTGGTTGTCTCCCTTAAGGGTAATAGTGTTTCCCCCCCACCGAAAAGGTCATTGAGGGAATGGCAAAACCTGAGATAGCCGAACCTAGGATACGCAATCATTCGATCCCCAAAACCACATCAACACCTTTAATAGGAATAAGGTAAAATGGAATATGAAATAATTGATTTTGTAATGTTATGGGGGTATTAGAACATAAACCAGGACAAGAAATATGGACACCATTACCAACCATAATATGAAACTACTTATGTGTTGGAGAAATACTCAACTATAAGTGATGGGATAAACGAGGTTGTATTATGTTGTGTGAACTTCCTATATCTACCAGAACTATTACTAGTTGACCTGCTATGGTTCTGATAAACCTTAAGGTTTTGGTTGATGGTTGTCCTTCCAAGGCTTGTTTGGACAACTGAAAATGGATCAGATCTGGTGTGGAGTCAACCTGTTCCACGTCAATTGCCTCAATGTAATCAACGATTCACTTGGTGAGTCCAGAAATTCATCGAATAATAAGAGGAGAAACTTTTTGTGTTGGCATCGATATCTAGCATGAAATTTCTTATCACAATTATAACAGAGGCCTTGTGAGGCATTATTCAAGAAATGAAAGTACCAATGATGCAGTCTAATTAATTATCAAACAACAAGAGAAGAAATAACTAAGAAAATTAAACTGAAATTTTTATTATGCATAACATTCAACTCCAAAGTTCTCAATAAGTACTACAAGATAATTTTAGAGTTATCCTAGTATGGGTTTCTATAAAAGACCTATTTAATTTAAACTTAAATACACATAATTGTTCTATCTGCTCATAATCTAAAAACTATGTAAGCTTGTATTTAATTCTTATGGACCTATTGGGTTGCTCATCTTCAGAATTAGCCATTGTCTTCCTATCAGCAAATTAGAATGTTAACATTTTTATTTGGATAAATAGATGTGGGGAGGGCTAATACTAGAAGTAATATCCTTTTTCAAACCACCGTTATTTTTTGCAATCATTTTAAAAGTGGGAATATCTGTATTATGACTGAGCTATTCCTTAAATAAAAATAAGCATGTAGCATAACACTTGAATCAACCACAAGTGAAATTATTGTTAGGACTAAAACTATTGCTAAAAGTATTTTTGTTATCCAATTGGAAGTTGATATGAAACTTTACAACAACAAAATACTAATATATAATACATGATACCAATAAATTTAAAAACCCAATAATGACATCTTAACCAAGAAATTGTACTAAGACATGTAAGTTCCACAAAGGCAAGCACAGGGTCCACTTCAAAGTATATAAAACGTGTTAACCTGAAATACTACACGTACCATAATAATAACACAACTGTTAATTGCCACGAAACGAAACCAAATTTGTCATTAATTGTCAAAAATAACTCACGTTGCTTTCTTTCCTTTGTACTAATGTGCACAATCTTCTCCCATAATCTCGCCCTCTTGGTCCCAAAATAAATCATGCCCAGATCAAAATTTTCCACTGACTTCACTCTCACAGCAAAATTTTCCACTGACTTCAGCTTCCAAATGGGTTGGTGAATGTTGAAATTGGTGGTCATTGATGGGTAGCAAGAGCCTTGTGAATGATTTTGTTTACGTGAAAATGTTGTGGGCAATTGGTTCTTTGCGTTTTTTCATTTGCAACTATGTGCTATATTCATTAGGATTGATACTCAGATACTTGTTCAGGTTTTATTCTTTTGGATTTTGGTTATATAAATTGTTTTATTTGTATTTGTGTTGTTCTTAGTGCATGAAAAATGAGTAATGCTTTGTTTATTTTATTTTATTTCAGGTTTGGTAAGGCAGGAGATGCAGAAAAGGAAGTGCCTAAACCAGCATTAGAAACTGATGTAACTGAGAGGAATTATGAGATTGATGGATTCAGAGAAGAATTGGCAAATTTCTTGTTTTGGAGTGAGAATGATGATGATGTTCTTGAAGGTAGTGGAGAAATAGAAGGAAATAAAGAGAGTTATGTTTTTATGGACACAGTTTCTGATGTTCCTGAAGATAGTGAGATACTAGAAGGAGAAAAAGAGTGCTTTATTTTCAAGGAGATTCACACAGATGTTCACAAAGATAATGAGAAAACAGAGGTATATACAGAGTGCTCTTTTTCCAAGGAGAATACTCATGAAGATGGTGTTTTTCATGAATATGCAGAGAAAAGCGAAGTGGAAACTGAAGGTTTTGTTTTCACTGAGACTAACTCCAATTTTCACATAGATTGTAACAAAAATGTTGAAGATGAGACAGAAAAAGAAACATGGGAACCATTTTTTATTGAGAGTGGTGAGTCTAATGTTCATGAAGATAGTAAAAATGTAGAAGAGACTGAAACAGAGAGCTCTGTTTTGAAGCAGAGTAACTTTGTTGCTCATGAAGGTGATGAAAAGGTAGAAGGTGATGAAACAGAGTGCTCTGTTTTTATGCAGAGTGGGTCTCACATGAATGAAGACAATAACAAAATGGAAGAAGAAAAAGAAGAGGGGCCAATTTTTGTGGAGACAAACACTGCAACAACCACAAGTATGTGTCAGTATATGTCAGGAAAAGATGTAATAAGTGGGTTAATAGAACAACCAACAGCTATGAGCTTCAGTTTTAGAGAGTTTTTCATGAGTCCAAGTGTTTCACCAGTTTCTAATAATGCATGTGCTAGCACTGACATTATTCACAACAAGGTATTTCCAGAGATTGATACAGAGAAGAACCTTATAGCCCAAGAAGAAAAACAGAAACTTTTTCAATTCAAGAGCAATGGGTTTTGTGGAACTGATTCATCAGATGAAGATAAGTTTCCTTTCAATGAAAACTTAGTTGAATCTGATTCCGAGTCCGAATCGTCTACCTCGAGTGGTCTAATCTGGGGTAACAAATTTGAGGATCCATTCGCGCATCAGTTCTTGGTTGGTAATGAAGAATTTGAATCGGAATTTTTTAAGCTGATGATGAAAGAGGAAAAAACTGAAGTTTTGGAAGAAAAACAGTTTTCATGCAGTGGAAAAGTCTCAGTTGAAGATACATATATAGAAATGGAAAGTGGTGTGGAGAATTTGAAGTCCTTGAATGCTTATAGTTTTCGTCACAAAGATCAACAAGAAGGTTCATACAATGAAGAAGTGGCATACATGAAGGAGAAGAGTGAAGAAAGTAGGTGGGAAGAAGAACTATGTGAATCAGAACATGATGAGGAAAATGAAAATGACTATGAATGGGAACATGAAGATTTAGTAGGACAGTTGAAAATGGAACTGAAAAATGCAAGGCAAGGAGGACTTGCAGAAGAAGAAGAAGAAGAAGAAGAAGAAGAAGAAGAAGAAAATAATGAAGAGGAGGATCTTGAAGTGGAGTCCCCAAAAGTGGTTTTAGATCTAAAGCCATTGAAAATTGAAGAGAAGCTTGAATACAAGGATCATATTGATGAAATTGAACATGTTTACAGGAACTATGCAGAGAAGATGAAGAAACTGGATATCTTGAATTACCAGACTATGCACGCATTAGGTGAGAATCAAATTTTATTTTAACTTCTATGTTTAACTCTTGCAATAGAGCATTTTGGATTTGTTAGTAAAATTGTCAGCATATTGCTTAAGAATCAAAGCATGTTCTATTTTCACATTTCCAAGACTGCAGAATCAAGTTTTTTTCTGGTCTAATTTAACTTATTTTTCACTATTTTTTACTCTATAGTAACATTGTTTGCTTTGTAATACTCATGGTTTCAGATAGTGAAAACAATCTCTTCTAATATCACTTTACTCTTACTAGGTGGGAGCCTTATCTACTATGTAATTTCTTCTATTCTTTTTTATTTTATTTTTTGAATTTTTTTTACCTTCAATCCTATTGGATTTATCAATAATAATGTCTTGATCTAGTAGTGTAAAATCTCATTGCATTCTTATAAAAATTAAAAAATCAACATTCTATTCTTGTGAGCGATATTTATTAAGAGAAAGAGTCACTCTCTCGAAAATGATTTATTCATTAACTATATGCTTATGACAGAATACTAATGGTTATATAAAAATGGTATTGGACTTAGAATTCATTTATCTTTAGGTGGTGGGCCATTATCTATCTCCCACCCCCTATTCTCCTAATTATGTGCACATAAAGGTAATCATATCTTGTTTGTTTTCCGATGATAACTCCAAAGATAGTGACTAGTCTACATCATTAATTTTCAATTCCTTCTATTAAAGAAAAATCCATTAACTAGCAATCTTTTCCCTTTATTTATAACTACTTTATACATTAAAGACATAATATCAGTAATTAAGATTGGTTCTCCTTTTTTGAGTATGATAGCTTTGAATAATGTTGAAGGAACCTTCAAATACATTACTTGTGAGTTATGAATGGATTTGCTTTCTAGTAATATTATACTCTAAGCAAAGAAAACTTGTTTATTTAGCAACAATCATATTTAACCTTTGTTTATTTACTTACTCACCTATTTTGCCATCAATTATAGGTCTTCTTCAACTAAAAGACCCACTTAAATTAATCTCAATACCAAAGTCCACTATCCAAGGTGCTAACCCATTAATCTCTCATAATGTGTGGCCATGCAAAGCATCAAAGAACAAATCTGACCCATTGTTTAAGATTGTTAATGAACTGCATAGAGACTTGGAATTGGTCTATATTGGCCAGGTTTGCCTCTCTTGGGAAATTCTATGTTGGCAACACAAAAAAGCTCAAGAGTTACAACAATTTCATTCACAAGGGTGTAGGTATAATCATGTTGCTGGTGAGTTCCAACTTTTTCAAGTTCTCATGAATAGGTTCATAGAGAATGAGCCATTTCAACAAGGTACCAGGATTCAGAATTATGTCAAGAATCGTTGCGTGATTCGCAACTTGCTCCAAGTTCCAGCCATTAAAGGTGAACAACTGAACATAATGAATCATAACTTAGTTGTTTTACACAGTGCAACATTGAGTTATATGCAAATTTTTGTGGTGATTGCTTTATAGATGATACTATGAAGGATAAGAATATAACTAAAGATGATGATGCTATTGCAAGTGGAAGGTTGGAGGGTATCATCAAGGAATCAATGAGTGTGTTTTGGGAATTTGTTAGAGCAGATAAAGATTATAGGAATGTGATCCTTAAAGCTTCTCAGCATGTGGGAATTGATCTCAAAGACCCTGCAATTTCAGGTCTTCTAGTGGATATTAGAACCCAACTACAGAAGGTTTGCTTTCAAAATTGACAAGATTTGATTATGTTTTTGTTAATAATTATGAATATGTTTTTCATTTTAACATGTTACTTTATCATTATTTTATGTTTCTCTTTTAACAAATTATCAATAATCCATTTCACCGGATAAAATTAAGACTTGATTGTTGTATTTTAATGAATTATCATTAGTAAACAAATTTGAGGCCCTAGTAGTTAAAACAACGTTGACATTTTTGTAATAGAAAATCAAACACTAGTTTTGGTTGGTACATTTAGTTGCTTACCATGTTGAGTTACATGTTGCAGAAGGATAGAAAGCTGAAAGACATAGTGAGAAGTGGGAATTGCATAGTAAGGAAGTTCCAAAGGCACCATGAGGATCAACTTGATCATGAGCAGATTGTTGCTCAGGTTGGGTTGAAATTGATATCAAGGGTGTTGAACATGTCAAAATTGAGAAAAGAACAAGTAATATGGTGTCATGAAAAGTTACACAGAATCAAGTTTTTGACCAGGAAGATAGTCCAGGTGGAACCTTCTTTTTTGCTTTTTCCAAGTTGAATCACTCAGGGTATTTCTCCTCAGATGTAAAGATACTTTTCCGCACATTATGATATACTAAGATAGATTACACATAATTTGGACTAATTTTATCATAAAATCTCATATTACATAAATATGAACTCTTTGTTTATACATCATGGTGTGAAATTTATTTCAATAATTTGGTGCTAATATGAAATTAAAGACAACCCATGCATACTATTTCAATAATTTGAACTCATAACTTTATGATCACTCATTAATAACTTTATTATTGCGTCAAACTCGTGGTGTGAAATTTATTTTAGCCGTTGGTTAAAAAAATTGGCTAAATCAAGATTAAACTATTGAGTCATGCTATGAAGTAGTGCCTTGAACATAAAAATCTTCACTCAAAATTTGCCACTTCATTTGTTTGCAATGGTGCTTTATAGTTGTTTAACATAGGGAGTAGTTTGTACTTTGGCGTTGTTTTTTTTTTGTTCTTTACTCTATGTACCAAAAAATAACTATGTGCAACTAATTAATATTCATTTTATCTAAAGCTTATGCCTTTGGGAAATTCATATTCATTTTATCTAAAGCTTAATGTTTTGTTTTTATAGGTATTTTTATCACACATGTAATATTTTAATAATGTAATTCTAATTTCAATAATATATATTTCAATTAAAAAGTCATGAAACTTAACAAACAAAAAAGAAACTTGAAAAAACATCACTTTATTCACACCTTTTTTTAAAGAGGTCAATCACATTTTCACATAGATTTAATTTAATTGTGTATAGTTTTTAGAATATACACAATTAATTGTCCTAATATTTTAAGACATGATCAAATGTCTAAATGAAATACTTTCATAATAATTGTTTTTACAAGTAAATGAATTCTAAAATTGAACTTTAGACATGCTACTTAAGCTAGTTATATTTCTCATATGAAGAAAAGTACATAGGAGAATGAATGATGGTGACTGATGTTTATATCATGAAAACAATAAATGTACTCAATCCATTATTTAACAACGTTTTATTCTGTAGTGAAAGGAATTTTTGAAAAAAAACCAAATTTATTCAACTGTTTATTTTAATTATTTACACCTAAATAGGTTAAAAATAATGTCACAATACTACTAACTTATCATTACACTACTTTTACAATAGAAATGATTGAAATTAATGTTTGTTAGAAGAACAACCGTATATCATAAAAGGGAATAGCTTTTTATAGGATTAGGGAATACTCATAGTTATAAAAAAATTACATATTTATCATATTTCCTTTATGATTTGTGTAGTACCTAACTTATTTAGTAAACAAATTAAGGTGAGAATTTTTTGAATGTTAAGACTGAGATTTTTTTTATGCTAGTAGTAGATTTTTTTATTGATTACTTAGAACTGATTAGCCAAATACAGTCCCTTATAATATATGAGAAAGTTAAGTAGTCTTAGAGGTATGAACCCTATTGTATAGTAAAATTTTAGGATTTAATATTTATATATTAAATTCAAGATTTAATAAGTATATATTAATAATATAACTATTTCTTACACTAATAAGAGTTTAAAATATGTGCACGGCTAGTGTAAAGTTTTTTACACTGTCAACACAACATTTACCATTGATTTATATTACTTTTGTTTGATAGTCGATGATGATTAATAAATCAATGGTGAATGATTAACTGACAATGTAAAAAATATTTACACTAATATATATTAAATCCGCTTTACAATGCATCTTTTTCTCTTCTAATATATGGCTCCTACTACCTTTTCACCTCTTTGGGCTCTTAGATTATCTTGAAGTATATTCAAACTATAAGATACATATATCTTCAGCCATCCAACGGCCATCAACTCGCATAGATCAATAAAGTAATAACAGCCGTTAGATCTAGGTCACCAATATCACTTTTTATAGCTCCCTGCAGCCAAACTCTTCCTTCTTCTGAAACGCAGAGGTTGATAGAAAATGGTGCAGCGTCTAACCTATCGAAAGCGGCATAGCTATGCCACCAAATCCAACCAGCACAGAATCGTTAAGACCCCTGGTAACTCTTCGATTTCATATTCGATTTCAATATAATTCAACACATTCTTCAAATCTAATGGATTTTATTTTTGGTTTTTTCTATATGAAATGAAGGTGGGAAGCTTGTTTATCAGACCACTAAGAAGAGGGCCAGTGGACCTAAATGCCCTGTCACTGGAAAGAGGATTCAAGGGGTATTATTTTCACTCCTCTTGCAATTTTTTATATATAAATTTTGTATATTAATTTCAATGGGCTATGCTGGTTTCAACTTTGAACACACTAGACAAGTTAGGATTATGAATGTATGCATTAGGAATATAGTTGTTGTTTCTCAGATTGTAAAAAAAAATGGTAGAATTGTGCCTTGCATGACAAACCCCATCAAGGAGAGTAGACCGAATGGATGTTAGTCCAATTGTAAGAGGTAGATGCCTAGAGGGAGGCTATGAAAAACCATAGGCGAATGAATCGATTAGGAAGATTTAGAGATCAGTGCTTCCTCATCAGACATGATATCTGATAACATTATGACTTCGTTAGATCCATGTGACCGATCTCTCCTAGTGGATTAAGACTTCATTATTGTTGTTGTCAAATACTATCTAGTGTATTTTGATACCTGCGTGAGACCTAGGAAAAAGAGCATCTATGCATTTAGGAGAAGCTGTGAACTTCCGCAAGTTCATATCCCCGGTTTTGATTATTGTATAAATTGGTTAGTATAACTGCTATTCATAGCTTCATATATAGTGTGAGTTGTCTTGAATGAGGACATTGGATTTCTTCAAACTAGAATGAATAATGTAATAAACTGTCCCCTTAGAGCAGCAACAATGGTACAAACACTTTTTTTCGTTCTTAAATGGGTCTCACTGATTATTTTATATTTGTTTACACTTTCCAACAACTTAAGCAACTCAAACCAAAATCACCTCTAATGGTGCAACTTTATTTCCGTTATTAAATGGACCCCACAAACCTATCCCACATTTATATTTGTCTCTCTTGTAACAATTTTTTCCACCTTTTAATGCTGACTCACAACTTTAAGAATATTGCTTATTTAGCTTACTCTTGTGAAATAAGAACAAGAAGGTTCATCTCTAGTGGTGAACTTGGACGAAGAACGTTTCACTACGAACAGTTTTTTTGTTACTGTCGTGGGTGCTCTTATGTGTGGTATGTTTTGTCAACTTCCATGCTAGTAGTTCATAAACACTGTTATGAGAGTTTGGTTAATTGCTAGTTTGTAATGAAAATTTAATAATAATGTGGGTGTCAATTTTTAACAATGATAATATGTTGAATGATTTTTTGGTTGGTATCAGTTTGATTGAAAGATAGCATGAATATCTGATGCTGATACTCTTTAGGCCATACATAGTTTTTTACTGATTGTTAATATATTTATGCTGCACTGAGTCTCTTAGCAACATATGTTGTGTTATCATTTCGTTAAATGCATCAGATATGATGCAGATGTCTTTATATAGTTGTTTTAACTTGTAAGGTTATTGTGGTGATTTGCACTTGATGATTGCAGATTCCGCACTTAAGGCCGGCTGAATATAAGAGATCAAGATTGTCTAGGAATCGTAGGACTGTGAATCGTGCGTATGGAGGAGTTTTGTCCGGAGGTGCTGTCAGAGAAAGGTTTGTTTTGCTCAACTCTATAGGACTATATTAGCTTTTAGAAGTCTTTATTAACTGAACTTGTCTAACTTGTTTGTATTTATCTTTGGTGCAATAGGATTATTCGAGCTTTCCTGGTTGAAGAGCAAAAGATTGTTAAAAAGGTCTTGAAGATCCAAAAGGCAAAGGAAAAGCAAGCCTCCAAGAGCTAAATATGAAGAACATAGTGAGAAAAGTATCTAATGGAGGCATTTTAGGTCTGGATAATTATAGTAAATTACAATTTTATTGGAGCCTTTTGCATGTCAATTGTACTTCTTTAGCTTGTTTGAACTCATTCTAGTGCACTTGTTAACTTTGTCCACAATTCCATCATGATACACTTTTATTTGTCTCTATTTTCTTGTGATGGTATTGATTTCATTTCACTGTGTTTTTATATTTTATTTTGTTGCCTTTCATCATGTCATTAATTGAAGCCAACAGTTGCAGTTTATTTAGTAGCATACAAATACTATTTGCAATTGGGCTTATGCTTCCAAGTTCCAATTCATGTTTCCAGATTATTCGCTGGCATCAGTTTTAGACTAACATTCCAAATGTCAGCATTGTTCTCAAGAATTTTGAGCGACTCTGAAATTGGCCTGCCTTTATAAAAGAGTATCGAAATCTGATGGGATTATACTGCATGAGTAACTTGCTGCTGTTAATCAAACCTTCCACACATTTGAAGGGCATGCCCTGAAGTTTGGGGTCCAGAGGGTTAATCAAAACAGCACAACAGCTGAAGATATATTTTTGAATTTTCAGATACAGTTAATGCAAATTCATTAAACACTTTTATATATAATTCATAATATTTTTTAGAAGGGATTGGTTGTTTCTCACTGTTTACAAAAAAAAGTATGCGATCATAAAAATAACATTTTGGGTCAATGTCATAATATAAAATAGGGTCAAATCTAAAAACTAATGGTAAGGATATTGTATATTATTATTGGGAGAGAAACATTTTTCTAATGAAGGTCAGCAATATCTGAAGTCATATCCAACTGTATTCAGCATGCATACAAAATGTATCAGATAAAAATATTTAAAAAGAAAATAAAAGATATGATGCTTCTTTGTATGTATCTAGATGTATATCATATGCATACTTGTACAATATGTTGAAACTAGAGGGATACATCATACATTTACATTTTTAGAGTCAAATAGAACATATAAATCGTCAATTACATTTTTTTGCTTTAAAGTTTAAACATATTATATATCATTGACATGTATTAATTATACAGTGGGTTTAAAATTATTAACATACAGAAAAAAAAATCATATTTTTTTGATATTACTAAACCATGTGTTTCAGCCATCCAACGGTCATCAACTAGCCTAGGTCAAGCAAGCTTAAAGAGCCGTTGGATCTAGTTACAAATCACCCTTTTATCTCTTCTAGAACCCTAATGATGCAGAACCAGAGCTATACCTTGATCGAAAATGGTGCAGCGTCTAACCTATCGGAAACGGCATAGCTATGCCACCAAATCCAATCAGCACAGAGTTGTCAAGACCCCTGGTAACTCTTCAATTCAATTTACGATTTCAATGGATTCCATGAAATATTCAAATCTAACAATTTTTTTTTTATGAAATGAAGGTGGGAAACTCGTTTATCAAACCACTAAGAAGAGGGCTAGTGGACCCAAATGCCCTGTAACTGGGAAGAGAATTCAAGGGGTATTCTTTTCATTTCATTTCACTTTCAGTTTATGTTTTGATTGTGTCATATCTAATGCAAAGTTGTTTTAACTTGTGAAGTTATTGCGGTAATTTTAAATTATGGTTTTGACAAGTTGTGGTTGGAAATTGCAGATTCCACACTTAAGGCCTGCAGAATATAAGAGATCTAGGTTGTCTAGAAATCGTAGGACTGTGAACCGCGCATATGGTGGAGTTTTGTCTGGTGGCGCAGTTCGTGAGAGGTTTGTTGGTAGATTAACTTGTTTATGTTTGTTTTTGGTTTGATCGTAATGTTTATAAGAGCTTTTGTAAGTTTTTGTTAATTAAATTGGAGGACTAAGTTGTTTATATTTGTTTTTGGTTCGATAGGATTGTTCGAGCTTTCTTGGTTGAAGAACAAAAGATTGTTAAAAAGGTCTTGAAGATACAGAAGGCCAAGGAAAAGCAGGCCTCCAAGGCTTGAATGTGGAATAGTACAGTGATATAAAGTTGGAGGAGTTTAGGTATATGTGGTTATTGTAAATCACAACTTTTATTGGAGTCGTTCTTGTGCTAGTTGTGCTTCTTTGAATCCATTTCATTGCGCAATTGTTAGCTTTGTCGACTGTTCCAATGTGATTCAATTTATGTTTGAAATGGTTGATTAGCTTAATCTTGTTTCTATATATTTGGATTTTACTTGCTCATAATTTTATTGCAACCGGCATGTCTCTAATTTAATAATTTACATTTTTGTTCTCTGGTATTAGAGTCATTTTGTTGGCAATTAAAAATATTTCCCGCATGTTGGAGCCTTATGTTTGCTTGGTACCTCGTCTACAATTTAAGAAATCAGTAAACATGAGAAGCTTTGTCACTTTGCCTCATAGTGATTGTGGAAGATGATGATGCATGCTGCATTATCAAACAACTCCGTAACATTCTGAGTATAGATCTTTAGTTGATTTTTGGATTGCTCAGTTAAACTTTAATTTCATGCCATACACAATGTCTATAGCAGCAATATGGGAGTGATTGGGGACTTCGGTAGGATCAATTTACATAGAACTAATGTCAGAAGAACCTGATTCCAAAAAAAAAGTCAGGGGAACTTATTATTCTTAGCACAATCTCACATAAACATGTTTAATACATTGCATTGACTGCTATTGCGCTTTATTTAGTTGCCATGCATGAACTATTTGTTTTTATATTTAGTGCTTCTAATCCATGTTGCACACTTCCACTATCAAAATTTAGAGGAGGGGAAAACAATGATGCTATGTTGACCACCAACTTGTTATGAGGAGAGGCATTTTCCTTCATCAGAGGGTGTTCCTTCAGGGTATTTACCCACATCAATAATGTAGGGTTATTCTTGGCCTCTTGAGTCCTATGACCTTTTATTACATCACTATTGAAATGCTTTGAAGGTCCAACAATTTGAGGAAATGGTCATGCTGATGAAAATCTTCCTCAGTCTAATAATACCCTAAGCATCTAGTTGATGTCTTGGATTACTAGCTTTCTCTTTTCCTCTTTTGATAGGAGGGTGGGGTTTGGGGTAGGTGTCCAGCACAACCTAATGTTCTGAATAGCAAATCCAATGTTCAACAATGATACAGCTGATACAGATTGACCTTTATATAGTAAAGGAGAAAACAAATAATGATAAATGATGTACTTTATGATTAAAGAACTTGACTTAGAAACTGACCATGGCCCCCTTGCAAGGATCCCATGGCAACAGATTGAAACTATGGTCCTAAATCTCTGCCTTTTTCATGATGAAAACTTTTGAACGAAGTTTTATATTACTTTGCTCGTAAATTCATTGCAATTTGTCTATAAAACGAGATTATTGTTAGCACAATAAGACTTTAATCTCTGCATCTTAGTGATTGGGGAATGTGGTGCTGCATGCTGTGTAATTTATAGTTGATTTTGGCATACGGCTGAAAAGAAATTTCACACATCTTGATGAAATCACCTATCAAACTACACATTCTCTTTCATTTCTATATTAAAATTAAAATGCCACACAATTTTCAGAAAGTTTAATTGGTTTTCGTTTCTTTGTTAAATAACCTTTTTCTATGAATGTTTTGTTTTCTCTCTCCAATATTTTGTGTACGCTGTGGAATAAAGACAACCGAATTAAAGGAAATAAATAAATAACTTATTACTAATTCACGAAAAACTAAATAAATAAGGGTTTATGAGGCTTCTAGTGAATGCCCCTTCAAAACCCTTATAGGCGCCTTACAACACCAAGAGAGTAAGGGAGAAATGAGAACTAATATGTTATGTTGTGTTGGAGTGTGTTAAACAAAGAGTTAAGGCCTCTATTTATTGAATATTCATTCACATTATTTAATATTCATGAAAGACTATTTAATATTTATTCACATTATTCGACAGTGTTGAAATGATTTGTCAAACCTACCGAAGTTGGGTCCTAAGCACTGGATCAAGTCAGGCCCAAGGGATAATCTTAACATTATTCTCTAATTTATTACTAAATTCTATGATTCTATGACACATATAATAATGCTAAGATAATGATATCACCTATAAACATTTAAGTAAGATATCCTTGTATTATAAATAAAAATCCAACATAGATCTCATGTGACTATAAAAACGTGAATTGAGTACCAAGTAATCCTAATCCGCAAAAACACCTCAAAACACTATAATTAAGGGTCTTAAAGTGCTTTTCTTGGCAAGATTACTTGAAAACCTTCATTATCTTTCTCCTTTCATCAATACTACACAACAAGTGTGAAAGATCACCCTCAACCATTCCAGTTTTAGACATACTATCCCCTACTCAAATACCCATATTTGAAATTGTGATTTTCCAACGAGAATAGTTACCAATTGAAGTAGTTTAAGTGCTAATAAATTAATGTAAAACATGTTAGTGTCATTTATTTCAGAAAAAAAAGAGATAAGACACCAGAAAGGTTCAGAGAATGGCTAATATTGGAATACGTATATGCATACCCATCCATGAAACCTACATGTTATATGCAAGGAAGCATACATTCGCCACTTTCTTTACAAATATCATATATTTCCGTTTCTGTTGTAGAACAAAAAATATGAAGGAATATATATATATATATGTCCTCTAGTGCTTCCAAAGCTTTTGGATGGTAGGTTGTTGCCAAAATAAACTTTTGGTTTCAGTTCAATTCCTTCAAAGAGTGCAGAAATTAAAAAGAGATCACTAATATGTCAATGTATAAACAAATGAGGAATAGATATTTACCTTTCTTTAAATAACATACTAATGCATTTCACTCCTGCTTTCTTACTACTGTCCAAAATGTGCAAAGAGACTATCAACCACGCCATCCCAAGAATAAAACAGCGCAGATCTCTGTTATCGAATTCTTAACCGATATCGAATACCCCACGATACTGACTATCAGTGTCAGTTCTGGAAATGCCCACAATTTGGCTACCCGTGCCAATTCTTTACCCACAATACTGACTACCAGTGTCAATTCTCGAAATCCCACTTTAGTTGCCTCTGCCAATTATTAAGTGTCACAGATAGAAGAAAGGGGGAGAAGGTTGCCGGAAATGCGTCGATGAAGTATTAGGGGGAGAAAGAAAAGTTGAGAGGAAACGTCTTCAACTTGTGCAAGTTATAACGATAGGAGAAGACCTCTATTTATAACTTTAGATTTTTTTCAAGTTTCTCATCTCTCGAATGTGGGACTTGAGAATAGTTTTCTTTCAAAACTTTTCTTTGTGGGACTTGGAGGTTTTTTAGATTTCACACTCACAACCAAGTTCCAACAATCTCCCACTTGAAATTAAAAAACGATTTCCGAGAATATTTGTGTGGTCTCAATAAGATTGTGCATAAACAAATGTGTCATACGACTTGAACCTTTGTATAGTGAATAAGATCCAGATTTTACTAGAGTGACTCGTAGTCTTGAACTCTATCTTCAGCATTAAACTATACACAACTTTTTCAAAGGTGTATTCTGTAAAGCCCTTGTGTTAAAGGTCATGCACGTCTATCCCTGTATAGTGAACGCTCTAGAAATTTATGCCCCAAAATTTCATAGGAAGCGACCCCCACTTCCACATTCACATATGTGAGTCTATCAATAGTACTCTTGTAGCCTAGGTACTCCACTCCAATTGGAGTATAGATCTCATTAAGAGTTCTCATCCTTACATATGCTGCAAGAATCATGCTTCTCATAATTTTATAGCATGTTCATTCTAATATCACTTCACAACTTGTTATTACCTGTTGAACCTATTTCTTGGGATCTCCAGTCAGTTAGGTCGGGTTACCATCATGAGTGATCCTCGTTCTAAGGGCAATAGTCACATACTCTTAGAACTATTATAGACTTTCTCTCTAGCTAGTCCTTTCATCAAAGGATTTGTTAAGTTATTCTCAGTGCGTACATGATCCACTCTAACAGCGTAACACTCTAATGGTACTGTGCTTATGATAGGTTTGTCATTTCTTACCGTTATAAAAGTGGTTCTCAATTTTTGC
>NC_032019.1:8117694-8121385 GCF_001865875.1 Lupinus angustifolius | reverse complement strand
TAATCCTCATCCTCATCCTCATCTTCATCCTCACCCTCATCCTAACCTCATTCTCATCCTATCCTCCTCCAAATCCTCATCCTCATCCTATCCTCCTCCTAATCCTCATCCTCATCCTATCCCCCTCCTCATCCTCATCCTCATCCTATCCCCCTCCTCATCCTCATCCTCATCCTATCCCCCTCCTCATCCTCATCCTCATCCTATCCCCCTCCTCATCCTCATCCTCATCCTATCCCCCTCCTCATCCTCATCCTCATCCTATCCCCCTCCTCATCCTCATCCTCATCCTATCCCCCTCCTCATCCTCATCCTCATCCTATCCCCCTCCTCATCCTCATCCTCATCCTATCCCCCTCCTCATCCTCATCCTCATCCTATCCCCCTCCTCATCCTCATCCTCATCCTATCCCCCTCCTCATCCTCATCCTCATCCTATCCCCCTCCTCATCCTCATCCTCATCCTATCCCCCTCCTCATCCTCATCCTCATCCTATCCCCCTCCTCATCCTCATCCTCATCCTATCCCCCTCCTCATCCTCATCCTCATCCTATCCCCCTCCTCATCCTCATCCTCATCCTATCCCCCTCCTCATCCTCATCCTCATCCTATCCCCCTCCTCATCCTCATCCTCATCCTATCCCCCTCCTCATCCTCATCCTCATCCTATCCCCCTCCTCATCCTCATCCTCATCCTATCCCCCTCCTCATCCTCATCCTCATCCTATCCCCCTCCTCATCCTCATCCTCATCCTATCCCCCTCCTCATCCTCATCCTCATCCTATCCCCCTCCTCATCCTCATCCTCATCCTATCCCCCTCCTCATCCTCATCCTCATCCTATCCCCCTCCTCATCCTCATCCTCATCCTATCCCCCTCCTCATCCTCATCCTCATCCTATCCCCCTCCTCATCCTCATCCTCATCCTATCCCCCTCCTCATCCTCATCCTCATCCTATCCCCCTCCTCATCCTCATCCTCATCCTATCCCCCTCCTCATCCTCATCCTCATCCTATCCCCCTCCTCATCCTCATCCTCATCCTATCCCCCTCCTCATCCTCATCCTCATCCTATCCCCCTCCTCATCCTCATCCTCATCCTATCCCCCTCCTCATCCTCATCCTCATCCTATCCCCCTCCTCATCCTCATCCTCATCCTATCCCCCTCCTCATCCTCATCCTCATCCTATCCCCCTCCTCATCCTCATCCTCATCCTATCCCCCTCCTCATCCTCATCCTCATCCTATCCCCCTCCTCATCCTCATCCTCATCCTATCCCCCTCCTCATCCTCATCCTCATCCTATCCCCCTCCTCATCCTCATCCTCATCCTATCCCCCTCCTCATCCTCATCCTCATCCTATCCCCCTCCTCATCCTCATCCTCATCCTATCCCCCTCCTCATCCTCATCCTCATCCTATCCCCCTCCTCATCCTCATCCTCATCCTATCCCCCTCCTCATCCTCATCCTCATCCTATCCCCCTCCTCATCCTCATCCTCATCCTATCCCCCTCCTCATCCTCATCCTCATCCTATCCCCCTCCTCATCCTCATCCTCATCCTATCCCCCTCCTCATCCTCATCCTCATCCTATCCCCCTCCTCATCCTCATCCTCATCCTATCCCCCTCCTCATCCTCATCCTCATCCTATCCCCCTCCTCATCCTCATCCTCATCCTATCCCCCTCCTCATCCTCATCCTCATCCTATCCCCCTCCTCATCCTCATCCTCATCCTATCCCCCTCCTCATCCTCATCCTCATCCTATCCCCCTCCTCATCCTCATCCTCATCCTATCCCCCTCCTCATCCTCATCCTCATCCTATCCCCCTCCTCATCCTCATCCTCATCCTATCCCCCTCCTCATCCTCATCCTCATCCTATCCCCCTCCTCATCCTCATCCTCATCCTATCCCCCTCCTCATCCTCATCCTCATCCTATCCCCCTCCTCATCCTCATCCTCATCCTATCCCCCTCCTCATCCTCATCCTCATCCTATCCCCCTCCTCATCCTCATCCTCATCCTATCCCCCTCCTCATCCTCATCCTCATCCTATCCCCCTCCTCATCCTCATCCTCATCCTATCCCCCTCCTCATCCTCATCCTCATCCTATCCCCCTCCTCATCCTCATCCTCATCCTATCCCCCTCCTCATCCTCATCCTCATCCTATCCCCCTCCTCATCCTCATCCTCATCCTATCCCCCTCCTCATCCTCATCCTCATCCTATCCCCCTCCTCATCCTCATCCTCATCCTATCCCCCTCCTCATCCTCATCCTCATCCTATCCCCCTCCTCATCCTCATCCTCATCCTATCCCCCTCCTCATCCTCATCCTCATCCTATCCCCCTCCTCATCCTCATCCTCATCCTATCCCCCTCCTCATCCTCATCCTCATCCTATCCCCCTCCTCATCCTCATCCTCATCCTATCCCCCTCCTCATCCTCATCCTCATCCTATCCCCCTCCTCATCCTCATCCTCATCCTATCCCCCTCCTCATCCTCATCCTCATCCTATCCCCCTCCTCATCCTCATCCTCATCCTATCCCCCTCCTCATCCTCATCCTCATCCTATCCCCCTCCTCATCCTCATCCTCATCCTATCCCCCTCCTCATCCTCATCCTCATCCTATCCCCCTCCTCATCCTCATCCTCATCCTATCCCCCTCCTCATCCTCATCCTCATCCTATCCCCCTCCTCATCCTCATCCTCATCCTATCCCCCTCCTCATCCTCATCCTCATCCTATCCCCCTCCTCATCCTCATCCTCATCCTATCCCCCTCCTCATCCTCATCCTCATCCTATCCCCCTCCTCATCCTCATCCTCATCCTATCCCCCTCCTCATCCTCATCCTCATCCTATCCCCCTCCTCATCCTCATCCTCATCCTATCCCCCTCCTCATCCTCATCCTCATCCTATCCCCCTCCTCATCCTCATCCTCATCCTATCCCCCTCCTCATCCTCATCCTCATCCTATCCCCCTCCTCATCCTCATCCTCATCCTATCCCCCTCCTCATCCTCATCCTCATCCTATCCCCCTCCTCATCCTCATCCTCATCCTATCCCCCTCCTCATCCTCATCCTCATCCTATCCCCCTCCTCATCCTCATCCTCATCCTATCCCCCTCCTCATCCTCATCCTCATCCTATCCCCCTCCTCATCCTCATCCTCATCCTATCCCCCTCCTCATCCTCATCCTCATCCTATCCCCCTCCTCATCCTCATCCTCATCCTATCCCCCTCCTCATCCTCATCCTCATCCTATCCCCCTCCTCATCCTCATCCTCATCCTATCCCCCTCCTCATCCTCATCCTCATCCTATCCCCCTCCTCATCCTCATCCTCATCCTATCCCCCTCCTCATCCTCATCCTCATCCTATCCCCCTCCTCATCCTCATCCTCATCCTATCCTCTTCCTCATCCTTATCCCCATCCTCATCCTATCCTAATCCTCATCCTCATCCTCATCTTCGTCCTCACCCTCATCCTATCCTCATCCTCATCCTATCCTCCTCCTCCAATTCCTCATCCTCATCATATCCTCGTCCTCATCCTATCCTCATCCTCATCATCCTATCCTCATCCTCATCCTCCTCCTCTTCATGTCCTCCTGCTCATCCTAATCCTCATCCTATCATCATCCTCAACCTCATCCTCATCCTCATCCTCATCCC
>NC_032019.1:8116920-8117594 GCF_001865875.1 Lupinus angustifolius | reverse complement strand
TCATTCCTATCCTCCTCCTCCAATTCCTCATCCTATCCTCATCCTATCCCCATCGTCATCCTATCCTCCTTCTTATCCTAGTCCTATCCTCATCCTCATCCCATCTTCGTCCTCATCCTCTTCCTATCCTCCTCCTCATCCTCATCTTATGCTCATCCTCATCCTCCTCTTCCTCTGCCTCCTCATCCTATCCTCCTCCTCATCCTCATCTTATGCTCATCCTCATCCTCCTCTTCCTCTGCCTCCTCATCCTATCCTCCTCCTCATCCTCATCTTATGCTCATCCTCATCCTCCTCTTCCTCTGCCTCCTCATCCTATCCTCCTCCTCATCCTCATCTTATGCTCATCCTCATCCTCCTCTTCCTCTGCCTCCTCATCCTATCCTCCTCCTCATCCTCATCTTTTGCTCATCCTCGTCCTCATCCTCATCCTCCTCTTCCTCTGCCTCCTCATCCTATCCTCGTCCTCATCCTATCCTCATCTTCATCCCCTTCCTCATCCTACCCTCCTCTTGATCCTCATCCTCTTCCTCTTCCTATCGTCGTCCTCATCATCATCCTATCCTCATCCTCATCTTCATCCTCCAATTCCTCATCCTCCTCCTCCAATTCCTCATCCTATCCTCGTCCTCATCCTATCCTCATCCTCATCCCCATCCTCATCCTACCCTCCT
>NC_032019.1:8116170-8116820 GCF_001865875.1 Lupinus angustifolius | reverse complement strand
CTTCCTCATCCTATCCTCATCCTCATCCCCACCCTCATCCTACCCTCCTCTTAATCCTCATCCTCTTCCTCATCCTATCTTTGTCCTCATCCTCATCCTATCCTCATCCTCATCCCCATCCTCATCCTATCCTAATCCTCATCCTCAGCCTCAGCCTCATACTCATCCTATCCTCATCCTCATCCTCGTCCTATCCTCTTCCCCATCGTCCTTCTCCAATTCCTAATCCTATGCTCATCCTCATCCTATCATCGTCCTCATCCTATCCTCATCATATCCTCATCCCCATCCTATCCTCGTCCTCATCCTATCCTCATCCTTCTCCTAATCCTCCTCCTCCAATTCCTCATCCTATCATCGTCCTCATCCTATCCTCATCCTCATCCTATCCTCCTCCTCATCCTCATCCTCATGCTATCCTCATCCTCCTCCTCCACTTCCTGATCCTAACCTCATCCTCATCCTAACCTCGTCCTCATCCTATCCTCATCCTCATCCTCATCCCCATCCTCATCCTACCCTCCTCGTCATCCTCTTCCTCATCCTCATCCTCATCCTATCCTAATCCTATCCTCATCCTCATCCCCATCCTCAACCTACCCTCCTCTTCATCCTCATCCCATCTTCGTCCTCATCCTCATCCTATGCTC
>NC_032019.1:8114245-8116070 GCF_001865875.1 Lupinus angustifolius | reverse complement strand
TAGATCAAATTACATTAGGCTTGTTAGGATTATGTTAGTTAGGATTTTATCTTCAAATTTCAATTTTTTAAATTAGATCTTATCTTTATCTTTTCAGCATGGCAAATCTGCCTATTTATAATTTTGTTTATTCATTAACAAAACAAAGTTGAATTATGAGTTAAAACTTTGTGTTTTTGTTCAGTTGAGAATGCTCCTAAACCTAGGTAGGCCGTGTTCACCATTAACAAGTTCTTATCAAGCTTCCTTGCTTGTGGCGAACCTCATAGCTTATCAAGCTTCCATGCTTGTGGCGCTTATCCCCTTCCATTCTTTTCCACCTTCAACCTTAACCTAAAACTCATGCAACCTGCCTCACGCACAAAACAAACCCTAATATTACCCTGATTTCACAAAACCGAATTTGAACTCCAAAAGTCCTAAAGTATCAAGCTAAACGATCCTTAAAACAAAGGCATCCTCCTCATCCTCATCCTCATCCTCATCCTATCCTCCTCCTCATCCTCATCTTATGCTCATCCTCATCCTCATCCTCATCCTCATCCTCATCCTATCCTCATGCTCATCCTCATCCTCATCCTCCTCCTCCTTATCCTCATCCTCATCCTCATCCTCATCATATCCTCATCCTAATCCTCCTCCCCATCCTCATCCTATCCTAATCCTATTCCTCATCGTCATTCTCATCTTATCCTCATCCTAACCTCATCCTCCTCCTCCTCCTCTTCATCCTATCCTCATCCTCATCCTATCCTCATCCTCATCCTCATCACCATCCTCATCATACCCTCCTCATCATCGTCATCATACCCTCCACATCATCCTCATCCTATCTTCGTCCTCATCCTCATCCTATCCACTTTCTCATCCTCATCCTATCCTCTTCCTCATCCTCATCGCCGTCCTCATCCCCATCCTCATCCTCATGCTCATCCTCATCCTCGTCCTCACCCTCATCCATCCTCATCCTATCCTCCTCCTCATCCTCATCCTCATCCTCATCCTATCCTCATCCTCATCCTCATCCTATCCTCATCCTCATCCTCATCCTATCCTCATCCTCATCCTCATCCTATCCTCATCCTCATCCTCATCCTATCCTCATCCTCATCCTCATCCTATCCTCATCCTCATCCTCATCCTATCCTCATCCTCATCCTCATCCTATCCTCATCCTCATCCTCATCCTATCCTCATCCTCATCCTCATCCTATCCTCATCCTCATCCTCATCCTATCCTCATCCTCATCCTCATCCTATCCTCATCCTCATCCTCATCCTATCCTCATCCTCATCCTCATCCTATCCTCATCCTCATCCTCATCCTATCCTCATCCTCATCCTCATCCTATCCTCATCCTCATCCTCATCCTATCCTCATCCTCATCCTCATCCTATCCTCATCCTCATCCTCATCCTATCCTCATCCTCATCCTCATCCTATCCTCATCCTCATCCTCATCCTATCCTCATCCTCATCCTCATCCTATCCTCATCCTCATCCTCATCCTATCCTCATCCTCATCCTCATCCTATCCTCATCCTCATCCTCATCCTATCCTCATCCTCATCCTCATCCTATCCTCATCCTCATCCTCATCCTATCCTCATCCTCATCCTCATCCTATCCTCATCCTCATCTTCATACTCATCCCACCATCCTCTTCATCCTCATAATCTTCCTCATCCCATCATCGTCCTCATCCTCATCCTCATTCCCATCCTCATCCTATCCTAATCCTCATCGTCATCCTCATCTCCGTCCTCACCCTCATCCATCCTCATCCTATCCTCCTCCTCATCCTCATCCTCATGCTCACCCTCA
>NC_032019.1:8113346-8114145 GCF_001865875.1 Lupinus angustifolius | reverse complement strand
ATCCTCATCCTCATCCTCATACTCATCCTACCCTCCTCTTCATCCTCATCCTCTTCCTCATCCTTTCTTCGACCTCTTCCTCATCCTATCCTCTTCCTCATCCTCATCCCCATCGTCATCCTATCCTAATCCTCATCCTCATCCTCATCTTCGTCCTCAACCTCATCCTATTCTCATCCTCATCCTATCCTCCTCCAATTCCTCATCCTATCCTCATCCTATCCTCATCCTCATCCTATCCTCCTCCTCATCCTATCCTCATCCTCCTCCTCCTCCTCATCCTCATCCTCTTCCTCTTCCTATCTTCATCCTCATCCTCATCATATGCTAATCCTCATCCTATCCTCTTCCTCA
This sequence comes from Lupinus angustifolius, assembly GCF_001865875.1. Classification (NCBI taxonomy): domain Eukaryota; kingdom Viridiplantae; phylum Streptophyta; class Magnoliopsida; order Fabales; family Fabaceae; genus Lupinus; species Lupinus angustifolius. The sequence goes on along the minus strand of NC_032019.1, from coordinate 8,113,791 downwards.
TCCTCATCCTCTACTATTCTCATCCTCTACTATCCTCATCCTCATCCTATCTTCTTCCTCTTCCTTATCCTATCATCGTCCTCTTCCAATCCATGTCCTCATCCAATCCATCTCCTCATCCTCATCCTATCCTCATCCTCATCCTTTCCTCATCCTCATTGTATCCTCGTCCTCATCCTCATCCTCATGCTCTTCCTCATCCTAATCCTCATCCCGTCTTCGTCCTCACCCTCGTCCTCATCCTATCCTCATCCTCATCCTATACTCGTCCTCATCCTATCCTCATCCTCGTCCTCATCCTATCCACATCCTAATCCTCATCCCCATCCTCATCTTACCCTCTTCTTCATCCTCATCCTCTTCCTTATCCTCACACTATCCTCCTCCTCCAATTCCTCATCCTATCCTCATCCTCATCCCCATCCTCATCCTACCCTCCTCTTCA
>NC_032019.1:8112995-8113246 GCF_001865875.1 Lupinus angustifolius | reverse complement strand
CCTCCTCATCCTCATCCTCATCCTCATCCTCGTCGTCATCCTCATCCTATCCTATCCTCATCCTCATCCCATCTTCATCCTCATCCTCTTTCTCCTCCCATCTATGTCCTCACCCTCCTCCTATCCTCCTCGTCATCCTTATCCTCATCCTCCTCCTCCAATTCCTCATTCTATCCTCATCCTATCCTCCTCCTCATCCTCCTCCTCCTCCTCTAGTTCCTCATCCTATCCTCATCCTCATCCTATCCTCG
>NC_032019.1:8112468-8112895 GCF_001865875.1 Lupinus angustifolius | reverse complement strand
ATCCTCATCCTATCCTCTTCCCCATCCTCCTCCTCTAATTCCTAATCCTATCTTCATCCTCATCCTATCCTCGTCGTCATCCTATCCTCAACCTCGTCCTCATCCTATCCTCATCCCCATCCTTTCCTCGTCCTCATCCTATCCTCATCCTCGTCCTCATCCTATCCTCATCATTATCCTCATCCCCATCCTCAACCTACCCTCCTCTTCATGCTCATCCCATCTTCTTCCTCATCCTAATCCTATGCTCATACTAATCCTCATCCTATCCTCTTCCTCATCCACATCCCCATCCTCATCCCCATCCTCATCCTATCCTAATCCTCATCCTAATCCTCATCCTCATCCTCATCCTCATCCTATCCTCATCCTCATCCTCATCCCCATCCTCATCCTATCCTAATCCTCATCCTCATCCTCATCCTCA
>NC_032019.1:8111752-8112368 GCF_001865875.1 Lupinus angustifolius | reverse complement strand
CGAAAATAACTCCCTTGGGTTGGTTTTGGAGGATGGTCCTTGATGGTCTTTATGAAGATTGGATTCGGTGGCTTCTCCTTGAATCTCCTTGATGTTCTTTATGAGGAGCATAAGTACATTTAGTCCAAGTTTGGGCCTTGTTCTTGGCTTGGGCCCACTTATGCCTAATAGCTCCTTCTTTGGAATCTTGGGCATTTTCTGGATCACATCATCCCCTCCTTCTTGAAGGGATTTCGACCTCGAAATTGATGTCCCAACACCCATCCTCATTTCCACCCGAAAACCATCACTTGGCATATTCTTCTCTTGCCTTTTCTCCTCTTGGCCCAAATGGATTCCATAGGCAATTTTCATGAAGTATTTCAAAGGTGGCAGCCCATGAGGCACTCCCTTAGAGAACATATTGCCCACTTCCTGCAAAAACATTTCAATACACAAAGGGAATTCTCCTTCCTTAGAAGGGTTAGTGGTTTGGAAAAAATCATTATCAAAAGGTAGGTACAATGGTTGTTTTGAAATCAAAGCATGTTTTTCCTCCCGCTTTGTTGACATATAACCCCTTTTTTCTATATCCTCACCCTTCTCGCTTTTGTGTGATTCTTTTCCCTCTAATCTC